>NW_016822769.1:1080391-1091312 GCF_001698545.2 Rhinopithecus bieti | reverse complement strand
TTCACCGTGTTAGCCAGGATGGTCTCGATCTCCTGACCTCGTGATCCACCCGTCTCGGCCTCCCAAGCCACTTCTGTTCAACATAGTACTTGAAGTCCTAGCCAGAGCATTTAAGCAAAAAAAAAAATGAAAGGCATCCAAATCAGAAAGGAAGAAGTAAAGTTGTCATTGTTTGCAGATGGCATGATTTTGTATATAGAAAATCCTAAAGACTCTACCAGTAAAACTGTTAGAACTAATAAACAAATTCAGGAAAGTTGTAAGATATTAAATCAACATACAAAAATCAGTAGTGTTCTATATATCAATAGCAAACTATCTGAAAAGATAATGAACAAAACTATCCCATTTCTGTTTTTTAATAGAACACAAAATACTTAGGAATAAATTTAATCAAAGAGGTCAAAGATCTGTACATGTTAAACTATCAGACATTGGTGAAAGAGGCTAGGTGGGCTGGGCACGGTGGCTGGCTGGACACAGTGGCTTACGCTCATGCCTGTAATCCCAGCAGTTTGGGAGACCGAGGAGTTCAAGACCAGTCTGGCCAACATGGCGAAACCCCGTCTCTACTATAAGTACAAAACTTGGGTGTGGTGGCATATGCCTGTAAGTCCCAGCTACTCAGGAGGCTAAGGCAGGAGAATCGCTTGAACCCAGGAGGCGGAGGTTGCAGTGAGCCGAGATTGTGCCATGGCACTCCAGCCTGGACAGCAGAGCAAGACTCTATCTTAAAAAAAAAAAAAGAAAAGAAGAGGCTGGGTGCACATATGTAATCCCAGCACTCTGGGAGGCCAAGGCAGGTGGATTGCTTGAGCTCAGGACTTTGAGACCTCATCTCTACCAAAAATACTAAAGAAAGCCGGGTGTGGTGGCATGCACCTGTGGTCCCAGCTACTTGGGAGGCTGAAGTGGGAGGATCACCTGAGCCCAGGAGGCGGAGGTTGCAGTGAGCCAAGATTGTGCCACTGCACTCCAGTCTGGGCGACAGAGCCAGACCCTGTCCCAAAAAAAAAACCCAAAAAACAAAGCTGTTTATGTTGTATACTTTAAATATATACAGTTCTTAAAAGTTAAATAAGTTGCTCAAGGTCACGCAGCTAGTGGTATCAAAACCAGGAATCACACACTTTTTGTCTTTTTTGGAGACGGAGTTTTACTCTTGTTGCCCAGGCTGGAGTGCAGTGGCGCGATCTTGGCTCACTGCCACCTGCACCTCCCAGGTTCAAGTGATTCTCCTGCCTCAGTCTCCTGAGTAGCTGGGACTACAGGCACGCACCACTGTGTCTGGATAATTTTGTATTTTTAGTAGTGACGGGGTTTCTCCATGTTGGTCAGACTGATACCAAACTCCCGACCTCAGTTGATCCACCCACCTCAGCCTCCCAAAGTGCTGGGATTACAGGAGTGAGCCACCACGCTCGGCCTCAAACACATTTACGACTCTAAAGCCCTATTACCTCTGAGATACTAGACCTGCCAGACTAGAGCTTCCTTTCACCCCTGTAAACAATATCCTCAAATGAAATCAGTTGGGACAGCTTCTAAAGTTATTTTTTTAATCAGTTTTACACATTCAACCAGAATGGCTTTAGCTCTTTGACAGTTGTCCCAAAATGAGTATGCACATTGCCCTCTAAGGAGTCACTTCTGGGTCTGCTTTCTTATGTCCCCAGCACGTGTTCCTCCATTGGTTTAGGGATGTGTTACAGATACTGGGATATAGATATAGGGATGTTATAGATACTGGGAATTCCCCCTGCAGTTATACATTAGCATCTATAATAACAGATGTAATGAGCTGTGGCCAGGAAGACCCAAACGGAGAGAAGACATCCCTTTCCACCCCAAGTAGTCACTGAGCCTTGCTCCACTGGCAGCCAGACCCTCCCACGTCTCTGCCAAAGCTGTAGTTCAATGACTGCAGCCCTCACAGGAGGAAGATTCCATTAACAAAATGTCATGGAGCACTCCCGCTGGCACAGCCCTCCAAGATCATCTAGCCCAATTTGCTTATTTTACTTAGGAGACCATAAAAGCCCAGAGAGGAGAGATTTCAAAGTACTCAGGCATTTAGAGACAATCAGCTCTAGAGTGCTGATTGTAGATCCTAAAAGAGTCTCTCAACAGAAAAAAAGCAACTAAAATTACAAGTAAGTTTAATGGGATGGTAGGAGGGAGCATCTTTTTTTTTTTTTTTTTTTTTTGTGGGCGAGGTTTTTTCTTTCCCCAGGCTGGAGTGCAAAGGCACAGTCTCAGCTCACCACAACTTCTGCCTCCCAGATTCAAGCTGTTCTCCTGCCTCAGCCTCTCAAGTAGCTGGGATTACAGGCATGCGCCACCACACCTGGCTAATTTTGTATTTTTAGTAGAGATGGGGTTTCTCCATGTTGGTCAGGCTGGTCTCGAACTCTTGACCTCAGGTCATCCNTTTTTTGGAGGCAGAGTTTCGCTCTTGCCCAGGCTGGAGTGCAAAGGCACAGTCTCAGCTCACCACAACTTCTGCCTCCCAGATTCAAGCTGTTCTCCTGCCTCAGCCTCTCAAGTAGCTGGGATTACAGGCATGCGCCACCACACCTGGCTAATTTTGTATTTTTAGTAGAGATGGGGTTTCTCCATGTTGGTCAGGCTGGTCTCGAACTCTTGACCTCAGGTCATCCTCCTGCCTCGGCCTCCCAAAGTGCTGGGATTACAGGTGTGAGCCACCGCACCCAGCCAGAGCATCATTTCTTACCATAGTTTTTATGCAACTTCTCAGGTACACATCTTTGTATAAAATGAAGGCTATCTCTATATGTTGAAGTAAAAGAAAACACGTTTTGGTAAGTTCAAAGTGATACATAGTGATGCAAAATGATTACAGCAACCAGTTTTCTTTTGTCATTAGAGAGTTAAGTTTTCCATGTGCAAATCTGAAATTAATTATGGTGATGTACAGATAATTGATATTGTTTCACTTTCCTCCCAGATGCATGGAGTCATCTCCCACATTTCTCTAGCCCTGACCTGGTTAATAAATATGCTGTAGTGGAACGTCTGAATTTTGCTTATTATTTACATCATGGACGGCCATCATTTGCATTTGGTACTTTTCTGGTCCAGGAATTAATCAAGAGCAAGACTCCCAAGCAGCTGTGAGTATTTAAAATATAATTTTGGCTGGGTACAGTGGTTCACTCCTGTAATCCCAGCTCTTTGGGAAGCAGGAGGATCACCTGAGCCCAGGAGTTCAAGTAGGCAGTGAGCTATGGTCACGCCACTGCACTTTAGCCTGGGTGACAGTGAGACTCTGCCACTAAAAAAAAAAGTAAAATAAATTATAATTTGTATTCTAAAAAAGGGCATATCTGTCACATTTTACACATATATTGAAAAACATACTGGAAACATACGACATTTAACAGTGATTACATTTGGATGGTGATTATTGTTTTCATTTGTGCTTCCCTGTGTGTCCCAAGTTTCTGGCATTCAGTGTGTGTGATTTTTGTTAACTGGAAAAAAGATAAATATATTTTGAAAAATAATCAGATTTAAAATCATACAGGAGCTTGTCAGGTATTAGCAGTTAGAGAGGGAATTCTAAGGGAGGGAGAGCATTAGGACAAATACCTAATGCATGCGGGGATTAAAACCTAGATGACGGGTTGATAGGTGCAGCAAACTGCCATGGCACATGTATACCTATGTAACCTGCATGTTCTGCACATGTATCCCAGAACTTTAAAAAAGGAATTATATGATGAGATGTGAATTCTATATTTAATGTCTTTAATAATTCATTTAATTCATTTTTATAAAGCACAGAATTGAGAGGAGCATTTACTAGAACGAACAGCTAAATATAGATTTACTTTATTGGTTTGTTTTATCATTAACAAAGTAATACCTTTTTTATGGTAAAGTATTCAAGTAGTTTAGAAAGGTGAAAATGAAAGATATCCCTCAGCCTCCCATTCCACATGTTAAAAACATAGTTAATAATGTCTTGTGTGGGCTGAGCATGGTGGCTCACACCTGTAATCCCAGCACTTTGGGAGGCTGAGGTGGACAGATCACAAGGTCAGGAGTTTGAGACCAGCCTGGCCAATATGGTGAAACCCCATCTCTACTAAAAATACAAAACTTAGCCAGGCATGGTGGTGGGCGCCTGTAGTCCCACCTACTCGGGAGACTGAGGCAGGAGAATCGCTTGAACCTGGGAGGCGGAGGTTGAAGTGAGCCGAGATCACGCCACTGCACTCCAGTCTGGGCAACAGAATGAGACTCCATCTCAAAAATAATAATAATAAATAATAATAATTTATTATGTCTGTCTCAAATTTTCTATTCCTATAAAAGGCCTGAGTTTTTAAAAATGTGCTTTATGATGTCAAACTTAAATTTATGTGGCATTGATATTCTTCGTAGTTTGTATACATACTTATAATTGATAAAATCACAAGTTGGCAGTCTTTCAGAAGTTGTACTTCGTGTCTTCTGGATGAAGTTGGAAGCAAGAATAATTTAGACTATGACTTAAGTGTTTTAGAAAGTCAACTTAAGGGAATGGGGGGCTCTTGTGCCAAAAGACAACTGAAAAGCTACCAGGAACCTAAACGGGTACGTGCAAGGGGCAAAAGGGAAGGGAGAGGAGGCCAGAAATCACATGGCTGGCACTCCATGTGTCACTGATTTAATTCCATTTGCTTTTCCTGGTAAGAAATAATTTTCATGTGCTGATGTGATTTTGATTCCTTTCTTTTTCAGGATCCAGCAAGTAGGCAATGAAGCCTATGTCATAGGGCTCTCCTCCTTCCACATACCTTCAGTAGGAGCTGCATGTGTTTGTTTCTTAGAATTGCTTGGCCTTGACAGCCTGAAACTCAGAGTTGATATGAAAGTGGCCAATATCATTTTGAGATACAAGTGCAGAAATGAAGATGCTCAGTACAGCTTTATCAGAGAGTCTGTAGGTACAGCACCTTTTTTTATTTGGCCTGCTTTGTTTAGAGAAGGTATGACTAGGTCTAAGGCATTGATTTGTGAGTGCTTGGGGAGAAAATGGTTATCTTCTTGATTTTATCCTTTTCCTGCAGAGTATGTGTTCTTTATCTCACTTTCTTGGGCACTTTAATTGGGTTCTGAAATGGCCCTGAGCCACACTATTCAAACAGAATTACTCAGGTTTTGACTTTTCTCTTGACCGTATTTTGTTGTTTTATTTGTTACAGCCGAAAAACTATCTAAACTAGCTGATGGTGAAAAGGCAACCACAGAAGAATTGCTTGTTCTCTTAGAAGAAGGTACATGGAACAGCATTCAGCAACAGGAAATAAAGAGGTTTGTGAGTTGCAGTCTCAGCCTCTTTTCTAACAAGCTTATTGTGTCAACCTGTGTTTGCCTAGTTTTTCTTTGAACAACTCTGGTGTTTCTACTAAATCCTCCTAGACCTTTTCTTCTTCTTTATCTAGCATATAGCAGATGCTCAGTAAATGAATAATGATTTTAATTGCATCTTGCCATCAGTGAAAAGAAGGTGAAGACAGCAATTCTCTCTTTAGAGATGGACTTACCAAGAGACGGAGAGCAGCTTTGTCTCCTCCACTGCCCTGCTAGTCAGAGAAGTCTTTTAAATGGTACATGTTGAAATGCCAGAAGATGTGGGTTCAGATGTCTTAGAGGATTGGAAAAAAATGAAGGAGAAGAAGAGGATGATGTGGGATGGGTCTTCTAAAATTTGACTTTAAGTAATGTCCTTAATTTTTTCTTTGTATCATGTCAGTTGATAATGGAAGCTGAAGCGACTGTACGTAAAAGCATGTCCTTACACTTCATGCCTGTTTTTCTCAATGCTGCCCCGCTGGTGCTGACCTAACCACTCCAGACCCTGAGAATGCACCCTTTTTCTGTACATCCTATCACTGATTCTGTTCTTGGCAGAATCCTGCTTGTAGCAGGAACGTGTACCCTCCCTCTGGTGAGGAGGCCCTGGTACCCACCAGGCCTCTGAGTACTCTAAAATGAATAGAGCAAGAGAATTAAGTGCTCAGAAAGTTTCTTGACTGACAACTTCCTCAGTTCTCCTAAGGATGCTACACAGCCAGTATAAATAGGTATTTGATTGATGACTTGGGGAAGGAATGAATTGTGCCAGTATGATAAGGTAGCTATTCTGCCTTATGGGTGAAGGAATCTACTTTTTTCGGTCGGGCACAGTGGTTCACACCTGTAATCCCAGCACTTCAGGAATCCGAGGCGGGCGGATCACCTGAGGTTGGGAGTTGAAGACCAGCCTGACCAACATGGAGAAACCCCATCTCTACTAAAAATACAAAATTAGCTGGGCGTGGTGGTGCCTGCCTGTAAACGCAGCTACTCGGGAGGCTGAGACAGGAGAACTGCTTGAACCCAGCAGGCAGATGTTGCAGTGAGCTGAGATCGCACCATTGCACTCCAGCCTAGGCAACAAGAGCGAAACTCTGTCTCAAAAAAAAAAAAGAATGAAAAAATCTACTTTTCAAATTAGCCTAATAAATATTTAGTATTTATTGGAGAACATACTGTGCTTTAATTTATATCATTTTTACTCATTTTCCAGTTCAGACTAAAGCTATATTTTAATGAGTTTTTTGTTTTTTCTTGACCACCCCCACCTCTAATTCTAATTATAGGTTATCCAGTGAATCTAGCAGCCAGTGGGCATTAGTGGTACAGTTCTGCAGGCTACACGATATGAAACTAAGCATATCTTACCTTAGAGAATGTGCCAAAGCAAATGATTGGCTGCAGTTCATTATTCACAGCCAACTCCACAACTACCACCCAGCAGAGGTAAGCCACTAATTGTTAGCAGTCACTCAAAAGGAAATAGGAACACTTCTCAGAATATAGCATTCTTTCTGTTGTGTAGACATAGGCCTTTTTTTTTTTCTTGACATCCGGGATACTTACTGGATCCATGGGCTTCTGTTTCATGTGATACTATTATTTTTCCTAAGATTTCAGTGGGTTGGCATCAGACAAGGCACTAGTCATTAGTACTGAAGAGCTGAAAAGCTTTTGTGACTTCAGATTGAATATGGAAATTCACTCAAAAGCACCATACAACTTTGTAAAATTATATAGTAGTCACTCTGACTTAGTTCAGGGTGAGAAAGCATAATTTTGTCTATACTTTCCTCTAACATTTTCAGCTCCAGTTGAAACTGAAAGTTGGGTTTCTGTTTAATCATCTGATATGCCTTCTAGGTGAAATCCCTTATCCAGTACTTCAGCCCAGTCGTTCAAGACCACTTACGGCTGGCTTTTGAGAACTTGCCCTTAGTGCCCACCTCCAAAATGGACATCAGTCAAGTCTGCAATAAGTCCTCCCAGGAACTTCAGGGAAGCAAAGAAGTGATGACCGATTTATTTGAAATTCTGCTCCAATGCTCAGAGGAGCCAGACTCCTGGCACTGGCTTCTGGTTGAAGCAGTGAAACAACAGGCGCCTATCCTCAGTGTTCTGGCCTCATGTCTCCAGGTGAGGATCATAAGAAGCCTAAATTAAGTACCCAGAGAACAATAAAATAAGTGATGAGGGACAGGAAAGGCTGATAATCAGAAGTGGGATGATGATGACAGTGAGGTTCCAGCATGTGTTTCCAACTTCACTGCAACTTTTTGGGCTTCTCTAGCTTAGGCACTGGGCCATTTAGTGTACTTGCTTGTGCCTTAACATTCAGTGAACTCAAGTAGTCAGAACCTTGGTTCCTGGTTGGCAGTCACAGAGAAAGACGCTTTGGTGGACTAACCACCACTGTTTCTTTGGTGCCTTCTTTAGCAGGGAAAAGGGACATTCCAGACAGTTCTTTAATCAGCAGATCAGTGGAGGGCAATCCTACTCTCTTATGATTCGTACTTCCCTGACTTTCACATATTCCGCCTTCTGTCTGCTTCTTGGTCTTTTGACCTGCAACACTCTGCAGGACAGTTTAGAATGGTCCCTTGGTTGCTCATTAGTTTGTTTCATGTTTGAAGGCTTTTCAAGCCATTTTAACTAATTAAGTTGGGTGACTTATTCTAAACAGGAAATACCCATCTGTAGCATTTGAACATTTGCCAGGTAATCCAGGCCTAGTTGTTATTTTATTTATCCCGTGGCAGGGTGCCAGTGCCATTTCTTGTCTCTGTGTTTGGATCATCACTTCTGTGGAGGACAGTGTTGCAACTGAAGCAATGGGATACATTCAGGACTCGATAGAGGACCATACCTGGAACCTTGAGGATCTTTCAGTCATCTGGAGAACATTATTAACAAGACAGAAGAGCAAAACTCTCATCAGAGGTTTCCAACTTTTCTTTAAGGTAGTGATCGTTGCTTCACTTCTTTCCAGGGCTTCAGGGGTTACTTCAGCATATCTCCTCTTGGCTTTTTCTTATTTCCATCCTTGCATTTTTTTTAGCCAACAGCAGATGATGATGATGATATTAGAAGTACCATTTACTGGCCGGGCACGGTGGCTCACGCCTGTAATCCCAGAACTTTGGGAGGCTGAGGTGGGCGGATCACTTGAGGTCAGGAGTTTGAGACCAGCCTGTCCAAAATGGTGAAACCCTGTCTCTACTAAAAATACAAAACTTAGCCGGGCATGGTGGCATGGGCCTGTAATCCCAACTACTCGGGAGGCTGAGGGAGGATAATTGCTTGAACCTGGGAGGTAGAGGTTGCAGTGAGCTGAGATCGTGCTACTGCACTCCAGCCTAGGTGACAGAGCAAGACTCCATCTCAAAAAAAAAAAAAAAATTACCTTAGCAAAGTCATATTTTATTTTATTTATTTTATTTTATGTTATGTCATGTTATGTCATGTCATGATGTCATGTCATTTCATTCTCTGAGACAGGGTCCTACTCTGTCACCCAGGTTGTAGTTCATTGTCATGATAAGGCTCACTCCAGCCTCAACCTCCAAGGCTTAGGTGATCTTCCCAACTCAGCCTCCCAGGTGGCTAGGACCACAGGCACAGCCACCATGCCTGGGTTTTTGTTTGTTTGTTTGTTTTTGTTTTTTTCTTTTGTATTTTTAGTAAAGACAGAGTTTCACCATGTTGACCAGGCTGGTCTCAAACTCCTGGACTCAAGCGATCCTCCTACCTCATCTTCCCAAAGCACTGGGATTACAAGCATCAGTCACCACACCTGACCCAGGTTTTTTTTTTTTTTTTTTTGGAGACAGAGTCTCACTCTGTCGCCCAGGCTAGAGTGCAGTGGCATGATCTCGGCTCACTGCAACCTATGCCTCCCGGGTTCAAGCAGTTCTCCTGCCTCAGCCTCCCAAGTAGCTGAGACTACAGGCAGGTGCCACCATGCCCGGCTAATTTTTTGTATTTTTAGTAGAGATGGGGTTTCACCACGTTGGCCAGGCTGTTCTCGATCTCCTGACCTCGTGATCCACCCACCTCGGCCTCCCACAGTGCTGGGATTACAGGTGTGTGCCACTGTGCCCAGCCTCAGGGTACTTTTTATACATTATTTTAGTGAGTTATCACAATAATCCTATGTGAAAATAATATTAGATATTATGGGCCAGACACAGTGGCTCACACCTGTAATCCCAGCACTTTGGGAGGCCAAGGGAGGCGGATCATTTGAGGCCAGAAATTTGAGACCAGCCCGGCCAACATAGCAAAACCCCGTCTCTACTAAAAATGCAAAAAAAAAAAAAAAAAAAATCCGGGCATGGTGTGATGCACCTGTAAACCCAGCTACTTGGGAGGCCGAGGCACGAGAATCACTTGAACCCGCGAGGTGGAAGTTGCAGTGAGCCAAGATCGTGCCACTGCACTCCAGCCTGGGTGACAGAGCAAGACCATGTCTCAAAAAAAAAAGGTATTATGAAGTGATGTTGCCCTCATTTTACAGACTAATAAATCAAGGCTCACAAAACTTAAGTAACCTACCCAAGGTCTCAAAATACTTTAGTAAGTGGTGTATTTACAGTTCAGAGCCATACTTTCTAATTCATACTCCTACAGATAGGAGGATCTAAGTCGCTCCTATCTGACTGAGTGACTCCCACTGACAACAATAAAATGTATGAATCAGTGCCACAGGCAACAATAGGTAAGGTGGGTCAGTACAGCTGATTATCCAGGTATGTGTGTTTAAAATGTTATGCCTGGGCATGCTGGCACACACCTGTAATGCCAGCACTTTGGGAGGCCTAGGTGGATGGATCAGTTGAGTCCAAGAGTTCAAGATCAGGCTGGGTAACACGGCAAACCCCATCTCTACAAAAAATACAAAAATTATCCTGGCATGGTGGCACGCACCTCTAGTCCCACCTACTCTAGAAGCTGAGGTGGGAGGATCACCTGAGGTCAAGGCTGTAGTGAGTGAGCTGTGATCATGCCACTGCACTCCAGCCTGGGTGACAGAATGGGGCTGTGTCTCAAAAAAATAATAAATTTAAAAAAAAATAAAGGTGTCATAGCACCATCTGGTGGAATGCTTCCTGCCCGTGTGCAGTGTGCAGTGGGCACACGGGCAGGAAGAATAGACAGAGAATAGACAGAGGTGGAGGTGGGTGGATCACCTGAGGTCCGGAGTTGGAGACCAGCCTGAGCAACATGGAGAAACCCCGTCTCTACTAAAAATACAAAATTAGCTGGGCGTGGCGGCACATGCCTGTAATCCCAGCTGCTCTGGAGGCTGAGGCATGGCTTGAACCTGGGAGGTGGAGGTTGTGGTGAGCTGAGATCGCGCTGTTGCACTCCAGCCTGGGTAACAAGAATGAAACTCCGTCTCAAAAAGAATAGACAGCATGGATTGTTGAGAAGGTGTAACTGGCCTGAGTATCATTTTTCCAAAAGGAAAATATATTTAACTTTCTTTCTAACGTACGTGATTTAATCTGTGAAGCTATTGCTAATAGCCTTTTTTTTTTTTTTTTTTTTTTTT
>NW_016822769.1:1067108-1080096 GCF_001698545.2 Rhinopithecus bieti | reverse complement strand
TTTTTTTTTTTTTTTTTGAGGCAGAGTCTTGCTCTGTTGCCCAGGCTGGAGTGCAGTGATGTGATCATAGCTACAGCTTCGACCTCCAGGTCTCAAGTGATCCTCCCTCACTTGTAGCTGGGACTATAGGCACATGCCACCACACTTGGCTAATTCTATTTATTTATTTATTTATTGAGACAGAGTCTCACTCTGTCACCTAGGATGGAACGCAGGGGCACAGTCTTGGCTCATTGCAACCTCCACCTCCCAGGTTCAAGTGATTCTCATGCCTCAGCCTCTGGAGTATCACTGTGCCTGGCTACTTTTTTATGTTTTAAGTAGAGATGGGGTTTCATCATGTTGGCCAAAGTGGTCTCGAACTTCTGGCCTCAGGTGATCCCGCTGCCTCAGCCTCCCAAAGTGCTGGCATTACAGGCATGAGCCACCATGCCCTGCCTTATTAATAGCATTTTTAACATTCTCTTATTTGGCATTATTCATTGAAAAAATATTGAGTTCAAAATTTTGTAATTTTTTTTTATCTCTTTATCAAAGGATTCCCCATTACTGTTGGTGATGGAGATGTATGAACTATGTATGTTCTTCAAGAATTATAAAGAAGCTGAAGCTAAACTTCTGGAGTTTCAGGAGAGCCTTGAAATAGTAAGTTGGAATTATGGTGCTCTTTCTCACTGATCTGAACTTGGTTGGCATGCATGGCCTTTTTTATTTTTGTTTAAAGACTTGGTCTCACTCGGTTACTCAGGCACACCACTATGATCACAGCTCACTGCAGCCTCGAACTCCTAGGCTCAAGAGATCCTCCTGCCTCAGCCTCCCAAGTAGCATGGCTAATTTTTAATCTTTTTTTTTTTTTTCTTTTTTGAGACACTGTCTGGCTCTGTCACCCAGGCTGGAGTGCAGTGGCACGATCTTGGCTCACTATAACATCCGTCTGCCAGGTTCAAGCGATTCTCCTGCCTCAGCCTCCCGAGTAGCTGGGATTACAGGTGCCCACCACCACACCCAGCTAATATTTTTTGTTTTTAGTAGAGATGGGGTTTCACCATGTTGGTCAGGCTGGTCTCGAACTCCTGACCTCAAGTAATCCACCTGCCTCAGCCTCCTGAAGTGCTGGGATTATAGGCATGAGCCACTGCACCCAATCATTTTTAATATTGTTTTTATAGGGAAGAAGTCTTGCTTTGTTGCCCAGGCTGGTTTGGAACTCCTTGCCTTAAGCAGTCCTCCCGCCTCGAAGTGTTGGGATTACAGACATGAACCACCATGTCCGGCCACATTGGTCTTCACTGTAATAAAGATTTGAAAGTTACATATTTGAAAATACCAAATCAGTTATTTGAATATGCCTAGGATTCTGAAACTACAGAAAATAGGCACATTAATTTCCTTAGTCTGTTTCTTCCTATGGCTCGTTGGATACCTCCCAGGTATCTTCTTATTCTTGCCTGACCAGCTTAACTAGTTCCATCATCTGCTCACAATAGTTCCTTTTCTTAGAACCACAGAGTTAAGTATACAAGTAATTAAATAAAGACTAAGGACTAATGCCCTAATCCCAGCTAATTTTAACAAGGACACTCAGGAGGATAAAGAATCAAGAAGAGAAATACTTTTTAAAAAAGAATAGAAGTATTATATAACTTTTGTGCTTCTAAACATCAAAATCCAGTCAGAATGGTTATAGAAAACATTCAGGAACAGTGTCTAAGCAGAAATAGTAGCAATTTAGTGAGCTGACTACCAGTGTTCTTTCTCATAATTCCTTTAAACACTTTGCATTAAGGGAGATGCTGCAAAAGCAAAATGATCTTTGTACTTACCAGTAGGTAAGTCCTATTGGAATTTAAGAGAGGGGAATGAGAGATGTACAGGGAGGACCACATAGGGCATAGGAGAGAGAGTAGAGAAGGAAATTCATTCCAGGTAGGAGTAAGAAGATAGCAGTAATGTGACATATGATTTTATAAACCATTCCTTAATTTAAGATCTTGGCAGTCTTGAGAATTCCATTGGAGGGAATATTGTCTTCTAAAACTTACATCACAGCCAAAAAGCCCTGCATATTAAACTTACCTTCAGAGTGACTTTTATAGTGTATTCAGAAGTATACAGAAAGTATTCAGCCAAGACTAGGGCCTAACTCAGCACTAGGCACAGAGGTCCTGAATTACAAGCTTTTGGTGCCTATGAATATATACATTTTTTGAAACCCAGCAGTTAAGTTTCTATTCCACCAAAATGCCCAGTATTTTTGGGGGTTATGTTGTATGAAGTCTAGAGTGAACTACAAAACTATAGTGACTGAGAACTAAATATTAGTCTTCCAAAAATCATATGAAGCAAGAGCCAAAGTAAAAATCAGGAATGAAGTCACAAAAGAAGCATCTGTCGAGCACAGTCATCATACCTGTAATCCCAGCACTTAGGGAGGCAGAGGCGGGAGAATGGCTTGAGGCCAGGAGTTTGACCAGCCTGGACAACATAGTGAGACCCTGTTCTCTACCAACACAAAGGAAAGAAAAACAAGCGCAGCTGCTGCAGCAGGTAAGAAAGCACCACTCCTCTGAAATCAGCCTTTTCCTGCAGCATCCTAGAAGATATTTTTTGCCACACCTACTTGTAGAAATGCAGCCTGTCACTTGAATTCATCTTCCTATTAATATTTTTAGCATTCAGTTGAAATGATGTAAATCCAAGCTTCTTAACTGAGACCATTCTCCAACAAGAATAAACTACAAGCAAAATGGTAGAACTAGCAAAGTAATGGTAGAACTAGCAAAGTAATGTTAGGCAAGTCTTTCTGAGCAGTTTTTATAATGTGAATTTAAAATCCTCTGGATTCAAGGGCAGGCCTACATCCCTCTTTAAAGAAGCTGCTAGGCCAGGCATGGTGGCTCATGCCTGTAATCCCAGCACTTTGGGAGGCCATGGCAGGCGGATCATCAGGTCAGGAGTTCGAGACCAGCCTGACCAACATGGTGAAACCCTGTCTCTATTAAAAATACAAAAAAATTAGCCGAGTGTGGTGGCGTGCACCTGTAATCCCAGCTACTCAGAAGGCTGAGGCAGGAGAATCACTTGAACCCAGGAGGCAGAGGTTACAGTGAGCCAAGATTGCACCACTATACTCCAGCCTGGGCAGCAGAGCAAGACTCCGTCTCAGAAAAATAAAATAAAATAAAAATAAAGAGGCTGCTAAGTGAGACGTCTGATTAATTTCACAGCAACTCAGAGGGCTATTAAGTTGACAATCACTAAGTAGGAATATTTTACGTTAACTCTAGTTAGCATTCAGTTTTTAAGACTCTTGCCCATCTTTTTCACACATGCAGCTCTATACCAGAACTTTCCACAGAGAGACAATGTGCAAAGCTGCTGAAGAGGGCTTGTTTTTGCCAGTCCTCTGAGCCCCATTACCAGTTCCTGCCATTTGGAAAGGAACTGAGTAAGCACCCCTACTTTATGACAGGCAATAGCTTTTGAGGGAATTTTAGCTTTCTTAGAGGTTCCCAGATTTGGAGGTTTTGATTTGCTATTCTCATGAAACTCCTTTCCCTAAGCCTCTCTTTTTCTTTTATAGCTTAACACAGCAGCCACAAAGGTCCACCCTGTCATCCCTGCTATGTGGCTGGAGGATCAGGTGTGTTTCCTTTTGAAGCTTATGCTACAGCAGTGTAAGACCCCATATGAGCTGGGGAAGCTTTTACAGCTCTTTGTTGAAAGAGAGCATCTCTTCTCTGATGGTAAGACAATCCTTACAGTTAAGTTGCTATTAAGAAGTTAGCTTCCTTAATCTTGAAAATACCTTAGAGGGGTAGTTAGGAAATTAAAATGCATGTAACATTAACTTACAGCGTGCAACTGGGGGTAAAGAAGTTACAGAGAACTTTAAATTGTGGTTAAAATATTCAAGAAATAATACAACAGTATAAAACATAAATAATATCCAATCATCTCATTCTAAGCAGTTACCAAATAGCCACATTTCCTCCTGGCTGGCTTGTTGCGGGGGTCCAACCCACAGACCCTGACCTAGTGATGGATCAAGATGTACACTGACTGAGATACTTGGCCTGTCAGTCCGGCTAAGGGGCTCTGCTCTGAGTCTGAAGCATTGCCTCATAAGCTGGCAAAGTTCACATTTATTTAGTACAGATTAAATGGCAAAGGTTTCAAGTAAACACTATTAGATGGTAATTAAGATTGCCGATAGTAGAGAGCAATTATGCACCTGCTGTTGATCAAAGGTTGATCTTAGGACCACATGTATATACAAGCTATTTAGATAAACTTCCCCACATTCCCTTGTTACTAGCTTTTTGGCTATCAACTGAAGGTAAAGAGGCTGCCTTCAGCCATATCTGTCACTGAAGCTGTGCAAACTGCCTGGCCTTCCAAGAAGGTTTGTGTTTATTTCCTATAACTATTATATAATTTTTCTTATATTAATATATAATTATCCTTATATAATATTTTCTATAACTATCTATTACAATTTTCCTCTACAATTTTTCCCACCACCCTGACTGAACTCCCACACCCCGTCACTATCTTCTCTATGGCAAGTAACCTTAGCATTGCTCAGGGTCAAAAACCCTACTTCAGAAATGCACAAATCATTTTTAAAGTTTCAGAGATAAATTTTGCTTTTTTTTTTTTTTTTCCAGATTTCTCGAGACATTGGCAGTCTCTAAACTTGTTGCTGATTGAATCAAACAAATGCTGCTTTATTTTCCACTTGTTTGATAATTTCAAGTTTTTACTGAATGATATTTTGTTCTTTTATACTATATTCTGACAGTTTGGCTACTAGGGTTATTTTCTCACATTTAAACTCACAGATATTCAACTGGAGAGCTCAGATTTGCACAGAACACTGACAGAATCCTGAGCTCAGAGCCAGTTGTTGGCAGGCTGTGGATCTGATGACTAAAAGGAAAAAGGGGTGTTTCCAAAATGTGATGGATATAAGATGGTACTTATCAGTTACAATGCAGACCAAAAATAAGTCCTTTTAACATATAGGTGTTTTCATTGATCTGTAGTAATTATAATTTTTTTAAAAAAATGAATTTCCTGTTGTTTGCCATAATCTATCTTTGAATAATTATAAGGATCTACTACATTTTTTTTTTTTTTTTTTTTTTTTTTTTGAGACGGAGTCTCGCTCTGTCGCCCAGGCTGGAGTGCAGTGGCGCGATCTCGGCTCACTGCAAGCTCCGCCTCCCGGGTTCACGCCATTCTCCTGCCTCAGCCTCCTGAGTAGCTGGGACTACAGGCGCCCGCCACCGCGCCCGGCTAATTTTTTGTATTTTTAGTAGAGACGGGGTTTCACCATGGTCTCGATCTCCTGACCTTGTGATCCGCCCGTCTCGGCCTCCCAAAGTGCTGGGATTACAGGCGTGAGCCACCGCACCCGGCCGGATCTACCACATTGTTAAACATGACTATAATACTTTTATTCTATAATTTTTCCTATTTTTAGAAACTGTTACTATGTGTGCATATTTAACATTTATTTGCTTAGAGAACAGGAATACGTTCTTTTTTTTTTTGAGACACAGTCTGGCTCTGTTCAAGCTGGAGTGCAGTAGCACATCCTCAGCTCACTGCAACCTCTGTCTCCCAGGCTCAAGCTATCCTCCCACCTCAACATCCTGAGTAGCTGGGATTACAGGCACACACCACCACACCTGGCTAATTTTTGTATTTTTTGTTAGAAATGGGGTTTTGCCATGTTGCCCGGGCTAGTCCCAAGCTCCTGAGCTCAAGCACTCCTCCCACCTTGGCCTCCCAAAGTGCTGGGATTACAAGCATGAACCACTGTGCCCAGCCAGGAATATGTTCTTTAAAAACCTGTGTTTTATATGATGCCAGCAAAACTCAACATGCCTGTGTTAGTGATTATTGTGCAGGATGTCTCACTGTCCCCAGAACTACCTAAATCAGACTGCTGCCCAGCAGGTGGCATTGGAAATAGCCTCCTGTGGAATGTTTCTCATGCCCCTCTCTTATGGTAGGACATACGTAGATTCTACTTAGACTGTTTGGGAAAGGGCGCAAACCCAGCCACATAAATTGTTGGCAGAGAATTCTTTGTTTTTGTTTAATAGAGACAAAGGTCTTACCATGTTGCACAGGCTGGTCTTGAACCTCTGGCTTCAAGCGATCCCTCTTGCCTTGGTCTCCCAAAGTGCTGGGATTATAAGCGTGAGCCACTGCACCTGGCCAAGAATTCTTAGTGTTACTAATAATTTCCAAGGGATATCAGGAGGAGCTCAATTAGGTCTCCCGGGGCAAGTAGATAAATTTTAGAGTTGCAAGTGATGCTCCATTCTGAATACAGTGTGCCACATTAGAGCCTAGGCTACTGGCCAGCTGGAGATTTAACTGTCCTACAAGTTCTCTGTCTTGATCCACATGATTCCTGCATTGAATGAACAAATGACCACTAAATCAGACAGATTTGATCACGGTAGGAGATAAATCCAGAAAGAGAGAGACTAGCCTGAATGACCAAAATCTTCCCAAGGTTACTGTGTTTCTACTACATTGAAGGTCACCAACCTCTGCCCTGTATATAAAGCCAGATGTGTAGACTGAGTTCATGTGCTAATCTCTACCCTTTTTTTTTTTTTTTGAGACAGAGTCTCGTTCTGTTGCCCAGGCTGGAGTACAATGGCATCATCTCAGCTCACTGCAACCTCTGCCTCCCAGGTTAAAGTGATTCTCCTGCCTCAGCCTCTCGAGTAGCTGGGATTACAGGTGTGTGCCACCACAGTGGGTTAATTTTTGTATTTTTAGTAGATACAGGGTTTCACCATATTGGTCAGGCGGTCTTTTCTGACCTCAAGTGATCCACCCACCTCTGCCTCCCAAAGTGCTGGGATTACAGATGTGAGCCACTGCGCCCAGCCATTAATCTCTAACACTTCATACTATATGACAAGCAAGTACAGTCAGACTTTACCACTAACAATTTTTCTGGACCATTTTTTTTGGTGTCTTTGGTACACAGGAGCTATCTTATGGCTTCCTTTGCTAGTCAACCAGAGTAGAAAAATAGCTTTTTTTGGCCGGGCATGGTTGAGAGCAGCCTGGACAACATGGTGAAATCCCATCTCTACTAAAAGTACAAAAATTAGCCAGATGTGGTGGTGCACGCCTGTAGTCCCTACTACTCAGGAGGCCGAGGCAGGAGGATCCCTCGAACCCAGGAGGTGGAGGTTGCCGTGAGCCAAGATCACACCACTGCATTCCAGCCTGGGTGACAGTGAGACTCCATCCCAAAAAAACAGAAAACTCGCTTTTTATTTTTCCTTTAACCACATTACTATGTTAAACATGTATATTTTCACCCAATATTGCATTACTCTTGAAATGCTGTAGTGGCATTTTATTGACTAAATGTTTATATCCTCTTCTCTTTGGCACAGGTCCAGATGTGAAAAAGCTGTATGTCCTTTGCCAAATTTTGAAGGATACATCCATAGCCATTAATCATATAATTATTACCTGCTACAGCATTGAGAATTTTCAGCATGAATGTAAATCTATTTTGGAAAGACTGCAGACAGACGGGCAGTTCGCTTTGGCCAGGAGGGTAGCAGAATTAGCTGAGTTACCTGTGGACAACTTGGTTATTAAAGAGGTATCATTGGTCTTTTAAGTTATTTAAAATCTTAACTTTTAAAATCAGCATTAAACAGTAAATCAAATGAGATATATAATTTATAGGAGATAAGGCTTTTTTTACTTTTGACACACACATTACTTTCAGAAATGGATGAGCCTACAATGCCCATTATTGAGAAATGTGTGCTGCAAATGCAACATTAGTTTGTAGGATGTGCTACAACTATTTTCCTTTGAATAGAATTAAATATAAGGGGGCTTCCACTTAAACCCCATTCCATGAGATCAATCAAGAATTGTTTTTCATACCATAACTTTCCAGATAAAATATCCAGGGTCATCTGTAGCCAAATCTCTGTTCTCTGATTTGATTTGGTTTTAACAAGTATGATAAGGCCAGGTGCAGTGGCTCATGCCTATAATCCCAGCACTTTGGGAGGCCAAGGCAGGAGGATTGCTTGAGCCCAGAAGTTTAAGACCAGCCTGGGCAACATAAGGAGACCCTGTCTCTACAAAAAATTAAAAATTAGCCAGGCATGGTGGCACACACCTGTGGTCCCAGCTCCCTGGGAGGCTGAGGTGGGAGGATCTCTTGTGTCCAGGAGGTTGAGGCTGCAATATGCTGTGATCGCCACCACTGCTTTCCAGCCTGGGTGACAGACCGAGACCCTGTCTCAAAAAAAAAAACCAAACAAACAAGTATGATATACTTAGGGAACATGAGCATTTATGATACTTTATCTAAGAAAGGCTAAAATCTGCTTTGTTAAATTTCACAGATAACACAGGAAATGCAGACTCTAAAACACATTGAACAGTGGTCACTAAAACAAGCAAGAATTGACTTCTGGAAAAAATGCCATGAGAATTTTAAGAAAAATTCAATTTCAAGCAAAGCAGCTTCTTCCTTTTTCTCAATTCAGGCCCATGTGGCATGTGAGCACCCAGCTGGATGGAGCACCATTGAGGAACGCCATCTGCTGCTCACTTTGGCAGGGCACTGGCTTGCCCAAGAGGACGTAGTGCCCTTGGACAAGCTGGAGGAGCTGGAGAAGCAGATCTGGCTCTGCCGCATCACCCAGCACACTCTTGGAAGAAATCAGGAGGAAACAGAGCCCAAATTTTCTCGACAGATCTCAACCAGTGGTGAACTTTCCTTTGATAGTTTAGCCAGGGAGTTTTCCTTCTCCAAGTTGGCTGCTCTGAACACATCAAAATACTTAGAACTTAACAGCCTTCCATCCAAAGAGACATGCGAGAATAGACTGGATTGGAAAGAGCAGGAGTCACTAAACTTTTTGATTGGGCGCCTACTGGATGATGGCTGTGTGCATGAAGCAAGTAGAGTATGCCGGTATTTTCATTTCTATAATCGAGATGTCGCCTTGGTGTTGCACTGCAGAGCACTGGCCTCAGGAGAAGCTAGTATGGAGGATCTGCACCCGGAGATCCATGCTCTCCTACAAAGTGCTGAGCTGCTTGAGGAAGAACCCGACATTCCCCTAAGGAGAGTCCACAGCAGTAAGTAAGAGTCCACGGCCCAGAGTCTTAAATGGCACTGTTAGCACTATCTCCCAGCAGGAAGGGACCCTTGTGGCAGAATAGTTATACCAAGTTAAGGGGACAACAACTTTTTTCCAGGTAATCTGTAAACTAGCCAATTAACTAGTCAATGAAATAGAAAGACCTATGTCTTTTAAACTAGCTATGTTTCAAAGTTAAAGGGAATCTATCTGATTTGTAGCTAGTTCACTGAAATTTATTCTACATATTCTATACATCTGTAAATTTAATCGTTTCCACTCTTACATTGATAGTATATAGAAATATGTTTTTTTGTTTTTCTTTTTGGGTTTTTTTGTTTGTTTGTTTTTGTTTTTTGTTTTTTTCAGATGGTGTTTCACTCTTGTCGCCTAGGCTGGAGTGCAATGGTGTGGTCTCGGCTCACTGCAACCTCTGCCTCCTGGGTTCAAGTGATTCTCCTTCCTTAGCCTCCCAAGTAGCTGGGATTAGAGGTGCCCACCACCAATCCTGGCTAATTTTTGTGTTTTTAGTAGAGACCGGTTTCACCATGTTGGCTAGGCTGGTTTCAAACTCCTGACCTCAGGAGATTCGCCCACCTCAGCCTCCCAAAGTGCCAAGATTACAGGCATGAGCCACTGCACCCAGCCAGAAATGTGTTCTTTGTGTTAACTTTATACTCTATGACTTTGTTAAACTTGCTTATTCTAGGAGATTTCTTGTAGATTGCTCAAGATTTTCTACGTGGACATTTGTGTCATCTGCAAATAGAGTTGTATTTCTGCCTTTCCAATCTGTATGCCTTTTATTTCTTGTTCTTGCTTTATTGCACTGACTAGGCCTTTCAGTACTATGTTGGATAGGAGTGGTGTGAGGACATCTGTACCTTTTTACTAACCTTAAAGGGAAAATATTTGATCTTTTCATCATTAAGTATGGTATTAGCTATAGGTTTTGAAAATAGGCTTTATCATGTTGAAAAAGTTCCCCTCTATTCCTGGTTTGCTGAGAATTTTTATCATGAATCAGTTTGAATTTAGTCATGTTATTTCTGCATCTGTTAATCTGATCATGTGGTTTTTTTTCTTTAGACTATTAATATAGTAGATTACATTAGTTGATTTTTTTAATATTGGACCAGCCTTGAATTCCCCATTTAAATAAATCCAGTTTGGGCCTGGTGCATTATTCTTTTTGATTTTTTGCTGTAATCAATTTGCTGTTTTGTTAAAGATTTTTACATTTATGTTTGTGAGGAATGTTATTCTGTAATTTTCTTTATGGTACTGTTTTTGTTTTTGAGACAGAGTCTCACTCTGTTGCCTAGGCCAGAGTGTAGTGTGTAATCTCGGATCACTGCAACCTCCGCCTTCCAGGTTCGAGTGATTCCCCTGCCTCAGCCTCCCGAGTAGCTGGGATTACAGTTGTGTACCACCACGCTTGGCTACTTTTTGTATTTTTAGTAGAGACGGAGTTTCACCATATTGGCCAGGCTAGTCTTGAACTCCTGACCTCAAGTGGTCCGCCCACCTTGGCCTCCCAAAGTGCTGTGATTACAGGCGTGAGCCACCATGCCCGGCCTTTTTTTGTACTGTTTGGTTTTTGTATCAAGGTAATGCTGGTTTCATGAGTTAGAAAGTATTCCCTGCTCTTTTATTTTCTGGAAAACATTGTGTAGAACTGGTGTTATTTCTTCCTTAAATGCTTAGTAGAATTTACCAATAAAACTAGCTGAGACTGGAGATTTCCATTTTGGAAGATTTTAAACCACAAATTCAGTTTCTTAAATAATTACAGGACTATTCAGGTTATCTTTCTCATCTCGGGTGAGTTTTAGCATTTTGTGATTTTCAAGGGAAACTTTTCTTCTGCTTTTGGGTTATTTGAACATTTTTTAGTCTTCCATTTTAATTGATTGTGATTTTGACTATGCATCTTTGTATAGTTTAATTGGCTTTTTTAGAGATGACAATGTACATCCTTAACTTTTCACAGTATACTTAGAATCAATATTTTACCACCTCAGCTGGAATGTAGGAGGAACCTTACCATCATGTAGGTCACTTTACTCTTCTCCCTTTACATCCTACTTGCCTTTTATTACTTCTGCATACATTGAAAACCTCATTAAACAATGAGGTTTTTGTTCTTAGCCAAAAAATATGTTTTAATAAACCCACCTCAGCCTCCCAAAGTGCTGGGGTTACAAGCGTGACCCACCACGCCCAGCCTTTTTTTTTTTTTTTTTTTTAATAATCAGTTTTTCATCATCTGAGAATGTCTCTATTTTACCTTCATTCCTAAAGGATGTTTTGCTGGATATAGAAAATTAGTTATTTTCAGGCCAGGTGCAGTGGCTCACACCTGTAATTCCAACACTTTGGGAGGCTAAGGCAGGCAGATCAGTTGAGCTCAGGAATTCAAGACCAGCCTGGGCAACATGGCAAAACCCCGTCTCTACAAAAAATACAAAAATTAGCCAGTTGTGGTGGCGCATACCTACAGTCCCAGCTACTTGGGGGGGGCTAAGGCACGAGGATCGCTTGAGCCCAGGAGGATAAGGCTGCAATGAACCGTGTTCATGCCACTGCACTCCAGCCTGGACAACAAAGTGAGAACCTGTGTCTCAAAAAATAAATAAGAAAATTAGTTGTTTTCTTTCAGCACTTGAAAATGTTCACTTCCTTTTGGCCTCCATGGTGTCTGATGAAAAATCTGCAGTCAATTGAATCATTGTTCATCTATATAAATAGTGCATATTTCTCTGGTAGCTGTCAGTGTTTTTTTCTGTTGTTGGTCTTCAGCAGTTTGATTATATTGTGACTGGATATGTATTTCTTTGGCTTTATTCATATATTTGGGGTTTACTGAGCTTCTTGAATATGTAGGTTTATGTGTTTCACCAAACTTGGGTAGTGATCAGCCATAATTTTTTCAAATATTTTCTCAGCACCATACCCTATCTCCTCTCCTTCTGGAACTTCAAGTACATGAATTTATAATTTTTATTATCTCATAATTCCTTGAAGTTTTGTTCAGTTTTTGTTTGTGTGTTGGTTTGTTTTTGAGACGGAGTCTCGCTTTGTCGCCAGGCTGGAGTGCAGTGGCGCGATCTTGGCTCGCTGCAACCTCTGCCTGCCAGGTTCAAGTGATTCTCCTGCTTCAGCCTCCCAAGTAGCTGGGACTACAGCCACGCGTCACCACACCCAGCTAATTTTTGTATTTTTAGTATAGATAAGGTTTCACCATGTCGGCCAGGGTGGCCTCAATTTCTTGACCTCGTGATATGCCCGCTTCAGCCTCCCAAACTGCTGGGATTACAGGCGTGAGCCTCCACACCTGGCCAGTTCAGTTTTTTTTAAACTTTTTTTCTCTCTGTTGTTCAGATTGGATAATTTCTGTTATTGAATTTTATTTCTATGATTTTAAAATTTCAGTTACAACCATGCATTAACAATGAGGATACATTCTGAGAAATGCATTGTTGAGTGATTTCATCACTGTGCAAACATCTTAGAGCATACTTATACAATCCTAGGTGGTATAGACTTCTACACACCTCTGCTAAATGGTATATAGCCTATCATTCCTGGGCTGCAAGCCAGTACAGCATGCTACTGTACTGTAGTTGATTATAACATAATGGTAAGTATTTGTGTATCTAGATATATCTAAACATAGAAAAGGTACGGTAAAAAATATGATATAAAGATTTTTTAGCTTCAGGAAATAAACAATTGGAGATTTTCATTTAAAAATTTTTTTTTTTTTTTTTTTTTTTTGAGACGGAGTCTGTCGCCCAGACTGGAGTGCAGTGGCGAGATCT
>NW_016822769.1:1046730-1066771 GCF_001698545.2 Rhinopithecus bieti | reverse complement strand
TTTTTTTTTTTTTGAGACGGAGTCTGTCGCCCAGACTGGAGTGCAGTGGCGAGATCTTGGCTCACTGCAGGCTCTGCCTGCCGGGTTCCATTCTCCTGCCTCAGCCTTCCCCGTAGCAGGACTACAGGCGCCCACCACCACACTCAGCTAATTATTTGAATTTTTAGTAGAGACACGGTTTCACCGTGTTAGCCAGGATAGTCTCGATCTCCTAACCTTGTGATCCGCCCGCCTCGGCCTCCCAAAGTGCTGGAATTACAGGCATGAGCCACCGCGCCCAGCCTAAAAAAAATTTTTTTAATAGTACAATTTGTAAAGGGCTCTTAACGTTAATGGAGCTTACAGGACTAGAAGTTGCTCTGGTTGTCACTAAGTGGTAAATGTGAAAACTTAGGATGTTGCTGTACATTACTGTAGACTTTATAAATGCTGTACATTTAGGCTACACTAAATTTATTAAAAAATTAAGTAATCGTGCTATGTCACAATGACTATGACTAGGATGTCACTAGGTGATAGGAATTTTTTAGCTCCATTATAATCTTATAGGATCCTCGTTGTATATGCAGTCTGTTGTTGATGGAAACATTGTTATACAGTACGCAACTGCATTTTTCAGTTCTAAAATTTTCATTTAGTTCTTCTGTTTCTTTGCTGAGACTTTGCATTTTTCTGTTTGTCTCAGGAGCATTCAGAATTGCTTATTGGAACATTTGTATTATAGCTGCTTTACATTCTTTGTCAGATGATTTTAACTTTTGCATCATTTTAATGCTAGCTAGCAACTTGTCTTTCTCATGAGTTGAAATCTTCCTGCTTTTTTTTTTTTTTTTTTTTTTAGATGGAGTCTTGCTCTTGCCCATGCTGGGGTACAGTGGTGTGACCTTGGCTCACTGCAACCTCCGCCTCCTGGGTTCAAGTGATTCTCCTGTCTCAGCCTCCCGAGTAGCTAGGACTACAGGAGTGTGCCACCACACCCAGCTATTTTTTTTTTGTATTTTTAGTAGACATAGGGTTTTGCCATGTTGGCGAGGCTGCTCTCAAACTCCTGACTGCAGGTGATCCACCCACCTCGGCCTCCCAAAGTGCTGGGATTACAGGCGTGAGCCACCGCGCCCAGCCTCTCTTCCTGCTTTTTCTTATACTGAGTCTTTTTTTTTTTTTTCCTTTTGTGGAGAATGGGGTCTCGCTATATCTTACACTGAGTAATTTGGGGTTGCATCTGAACATTTTGAGTTTGTTTGTTTTCTTGTTTTTGTTTTTTGAGACGGAGACTTGCTCTGTCACCCAGGCTGGAGTGCAATGGTGCAATCTCAGCTTACTGCAATCTCAGCCTCCCAGGTTCAAGCGATTCTCGTGTCTCAGCCTCCCGAGTAGCTGGAATTACAGGTGTGTGCCACCACACCTGACTAATTTTGTTGTATTTTTAGTAGAAACAGGGTTTTGCCATGTTGGCCAGGCTGGTCTCGAACTCCTGACCCCAGGTGATCCACCCGCCTTGGCCCCCCAAAGTGTTGGGATTACAGGCGTGAGCCGCCATGACTGGCTGCATCTGGACATTTTGAGTAGTGTATTATTCAAATATACTATTTGAGACTATGGATCTTATTTAAATTCTATGAAGGATGTTGATATTTTTTAGCAGACAGTTGACCTGGTTCAGACTGAAGTTCCAAACCACTGCCTGTGTGTTGTGGTTTCATTATCAGTTCATTTTCCTTTGCGGTGGTATTCAGATCTGTCCTGTGTGTGCATGCCACCTAATGGTCAATCTATGACCTTGGTAGCGATCTGTGCTAGTTAGGATCAAAGCCATACATGTGTAGTCCAGGAGTGAGCCCTGTAGTTCATAAAAATGTATTGGGTTGCTTTCCTGGGGCTCTCCCAGCTAATTTCTGGTTCCCTGAGGGTTATCTTTTCAGTTCTTCGGCCAAAAGCTGAAGGTTTAGTTACCCCTACTCTGTCTTGCACTATCCTGACTATTCCTACACCCAGGGCCAGGTGACAGGAGGGTAATGCAAAAGCAACAGGGGTCTACTCTACCCTCCTGAGACCAAAGTGCCCCTGCTCAGAAAAGAAGGCTCCACTGGCTGGGCGTGGTGGCTCACGCCTGTAATCCCAGCACTTTGGGAGGCTGAGGCGGGCGGATCACAAGGTCAGATCAAGACCATCCTGGCTAACACGGTGAAACCCCATCTCTACTAAAAATACAAAATAAAATTAGCTGGGCACGGTGTCAGGCGCCTGTAGTCCCAGCTACTCAGGAGGCTGAGACAGGAGAATGGCGTGAACCCGGGAGGTGGAACTTGTAGTGAGCCGAGATCACACTACTGCACTCCAACCTAGGTGACAGAGCAAGACTCTGTCTCAAAACAAAAAAACAGGAAAAAAAAGAAGGCTCCCCTTTCTGAGAGCCTTGACTCTTGCCACTGCAGCCTCTCCCACCACTGCCAGTGGCTTGCTTGGGAGCCAGGACAAGGAAGAACAGGAATTAGGAGTTCCCCTTTTCACTCTTCAAACTGGTACTAGAGAGCTTCTGGAATTTGCACTCTCTCGTACACACACTTCACCTCAGCCCTTGGTTCTTAGGTTTTAGTCAGCACTGCATTCAGGCTAGAGCTTGCTAGAGGGGGGAAAATGATAATTCTGGTCATCTTCAATTTGCCTGCTACTTTTTACTTTTTCAGAGTCTTTATTTAGCTGCCACATGTCTTGTGTCCAGGTTTTGTGTTGAATTCAGTGGGAAAGACACAGTAGATTGAGCTTATTATAACCAGCTTACCTAGAATTGGAACTCCCAGTGAAGGATTTAAGCAGGGGAATAACATGGTCTGAGTTGCATTTTATTTTATTTTATTTTTTATCTTTAAGGGTTTTTGTTTTGTTTTTTTGAGACAGGGCCTCACTTTATTGCCCAGGCTGGAGTGCAGTGGTGCAAACATGGCTCACTGCAGACTCAACCTCCAGGGCTCAAGCAATCCTCCTGCCTCAGCCTCCTGAATAGCTGGAACCACAGATGCACACCACCATCCCCAGCTAATTTTTAAATTTTTTGTAGAGGTGGGGTCTCACTGTGTTGCCCAGGCTGGCCTCAAACTCCTAGGCTTCAGGGATCCTTCCACCCCAGCCTCCCAAAGTGATAGCATTACAGGCATGAGCCACCACCTCTGACCTACAGCACTTTCTAATAATATTTTAAAATAAAAATTAACATGTGCTTAGTGTAGCAAATCACATAACACAGAAATGTATCAAGTAAAAAGTCAGTTCAGGCTGGGCATGGTGGCTCACGCTGTAATCCCAGCACTTTGGCAGGCCGAGGTGGGCAGATCACCTGAGGTCAGGAGTTCAAGACCAGCCTGGCCAACATGGTGAAACTTTGTATCTACTAAAAATAAAAAAAATTAGCTGGGTGTGGTGGTGCACACCTGTAATACCCAGAGGCTGAGGTGGGAGAATCACTTGAACTCAGGAGGCAGAGGTTGCAGTGAACTGAGATAGTGCCACTGCACTCTAGCCTGGGCAACAGAGTGAGACTTCATCGCAAAAGAAAAAAAAAAAGCCAATTCAACACTAGCCCCACAAAATTCCCCAGAATAACTATCTTTTTTTTTTTTTTAGACAGAGTCTCGCTCTGTTGCCCAGGTTGGAGTGCAATGACGCAATCTTGGCTCACTGCAACCTCCACCTCCTGGGTTCAAGCGATTCTCCTGCCTCAGCCTCCCAAGTAGCTGGGATTACAGGCATGCGCCACCATGCCTGGCTAATTTTTTTGTATTTTTTTAGTAGAGACGGGGTTTCAGCATATTGGCCAGGCTGGTCTTAAACTCCTGACCTTGTGATCTGCCTGCCTCTGCCTCCCAAAGTGCTGGGATTACAGGCGTGAGCCACCGCGCCTGGCCCAGAATAACTATCTTTTACTTGCTTGGTATGCATTTTCTACTTGTAGGCGCACACACAATATTTATTTTTTGCAAAAATGAGATTACATCATATTGATCTACATTTTTTCTGTCAGTACATATAGATCGACCCCCTTCTTTCTAATGGCTGCAGAGTATTCCACTGTACAGATGTACTAAGCTTTAATAATGCTTTATTGATATACATTTAAATTTTCTATTTTGTTTTTGCCAATACAAAGTGTGATATAAATATTCCTTACTATTTTTTTCCTAGTAGAAATCCTTTATCAAATTAATATCTTCTTCTATTTTAGGCTAAGAGCTTTTTTTCTTTTTTTTTTTTTTTTTTGAGATGGAGTTTCAGTCTCGTCCAGGCTGGAGCACAATCTCGGCTCACTGCAACCTCCACCTCCTGGGTTCAAGCAGTTCTCCTGCCTCAGCCTCCCGAGTAGCTGGGATTACAGGCATGAGCCACCATACCCAGCTTATTTTGTATTTTTAGTAGAGACGGGGTTTCTCCATGTTGGTCAGGCTGGTCTCAAACTCCCGACCTCAGGTGATCCGCCCGCCTCAGCCTCCCAAAATGCTGGGATTATAGGCATGAGCACTGCGCCCAGCCAAGAGCTTTCTTTTAAAAAAATATCAGGAATAGATTTTAATTTTACTATAAATTAAAGCATATTTGCAGGTGGGTGCAGTGGCCCATGCCTGTAATCGCAGCACTTTTGGGAAGTCAAGGTGGATGGATCAGTTGAGGCCAGGAGTTCAAGACCAGCCTGATCAACATGGCAAAACCTCATCTCCACTAAAAGTGCAAAAATTAGCCAGGTGTGCTGGTGCATGCCTGTAATTCCAGCTACTCGAGAGGCTGAGGCACGAGAATCACTTGAGCCCGGGAGGCAGAGGTCGCACTGAGCTGAGATCACGCCACTGCATTCCAGCCTGGGTGACAGAGTGAGACTCGTCTTAAAAAATTAAAGCATATTTGCATTTTAGAAATGAGTATGTCGGAGACTGATTGAGGGTGAGGGGCTGGCAGCAGGAGACAGATAACAGCTTCTCAGGATGCAGAGTGATAAAGGCTGGAACTAAGGCCACGACTGTGACTTATTTGATATTGGAGGCAGAACATACAGAGGAGACTCTGGCAAGCATCTTTAGTGCTGATCTCTAGAGCACTCATTAGGTGGCCTTGAGTCTTTGTAGCATATGAGGTCTTTGAGGTATCCCAGGCTGGGATATCCTGGAAGAAGGCAATGAAAGAAGTTGAAGTGGGGCCCTGTCAGCAGTGGTCCTGTAACCCCAATCAGACTCATGGGAGTGCAGTACAGGGAGCCTCAAGCAGAGAGGTAGAGCCATAGAGAGCTGGGGAGAGGCCTAAACCTCCCAGCTTGAAGCCCCTCAGACTCGTATTTGCTTGCAGCTTCAAGTCTGGATAGTCAGAAGTTTGTGACAGTGCCCTCCAGTGATGAAGTGGTGACTAACCTGGAAGTGCTGACAAGTAAATGCCTCCATGGAAAAAACTACTGTCGACAGGTCCTCTGTCTGTATGATCTTGCCAAGGTATGTGCCAAGGGGTGGGGCTCCTCTTTCTGAGAGGGAGGGAAATGAGAAGTTTGAGGTTGATTTTGGACATTGCCAAGTCAGCCTTTTAGATGATAATCATGACCTGGGAGTAGAGCTCTTGTCAGGATGTTGGCCCTCATAATTTTATCTTTGGGGAATGGTGGGGAGGACACCAGGCCAGGTGCCAGGGCGATCTGACTCCTGGCTGCAGCTCAGCAAACCAGAAAGCTAGGGTTGTGGGCCCCTGTTTTGTCGCCTATAAATGATGATTTGACCATGAGGGTCTCTTCTAGACTTAATATCTTGAGTTTTGCATTATGATTGTTTGGAGCATTCCGTATGGAATGTGATGACTATAAAGACAAGAGCCAGAGCAAGCAGAAATTGTACCTTTGTGCTGGTTGGGGGAGAAAAACAGTAGACTGGAAGTAGAAGAGCACAAGAGAAATACAGCCAAACCCTAAAGTCCACGTCTTGGAGAAGACTCAGACTTCTTTGGAAATTGAGGGTTTTGCTGCTGCTCTGGGAATAATAAGGGCTCTTGCATTTTAGTCAGTGTTCTTACATTTCATAATATTTTTAAAAATCAGGCCGGGCACAATGGCTTACACCTGTAATCCCAGCACTTTGGGAGGCTGAGGCAGGTGGATTACTTGAGGTCAGGAGTTTGAGACCAGCCTGGCCAACATGGTGAAACCCCATCTCCACTAAAAATATAAAAATTAGCCAGGCATGGTGGCAGGCGCCTGTAATCCCACCTACTCGGGAGGCTGAGGTAGGAGAATCGCTTGAACCTGGGAGGCGGAGGTTGCAGTGAGCCGAAATCACGCCAATGTACTCTAGCCTGGGTGACCAAAAAAAAAAAGCCAGGTGCGGTGGCTCATGACTGTAATCCCAGCACTTTGGGAGGCCAAGGCAGGTGGATCACCTGAGATCGGGAGTTCAAGAACAGCCTGACCAACATGGAGAAACCCCATCTCTACTAAAAATACAAAAATTAGCTGGGTGTGGTGGCACATGCCTGTAACCCCAGCTACTTGAGAGGCTGAGGCAGGAGAATTGCTTGAACCCAGTAGGCAGGCAACAGTTGCAGTGAGCCACGGTTGTGCCATTGCACTGCAGCCCGGGCAACAAGAATGAAACTCTGTCTGCCGCCCCCGCCCCCCAGCCCCCCCGCCAAAAAAATCAGTGCTCAACAAGAGAATCACCTGATGCTTTCTGAAGACAAGCCTTTCTTTTACCTGGATTTGGCTTTGGTGAAATGATAGAAAGGGTTAGAAAACAGTACTTGCTTTTTCTAAGGTTCCTGCTGAGGGTGAGGAGTCTTTAAGCTCAGAAAACAGTGGAGTCTATCCACATCAGATTTCAGAAAGGGATCTTTTGCTTTTCCCTGGCTTCTAAAAGTGGCCTTGACTGGCTTTGTCTTCCTCTCAGGAGTTGGGCTGTTCCTACACAGATGTTGCTGCTCAGGATGGTGAAGCCATGCTCCGGGAAATCTTGGCCTCTCAGCAGCCTGACCGATGCAAACGAGCCCAGGCCTTCATCAGCACACAGGGCCTTAAGCCAGATACTGTGGCTGAACTCGTGGCAGAAGAGGTGACACGGGAGCTGCTTACTTCATCACAGGGAACAGGTGCCCTACCCCTCAGGGATTCCCACCCTTTCCAACAGCATTCTCTAGTTCCCAGTGTTAAGGATTTGAATGTTGTGCTTATATACATCCTGTATGTGGTTCTCTCAAGTTTCTGGATTCCAGTAATGTATTTTGTTTAAATACAACAAAATACATGTACAAAATACATGCTGTTACTTTTTATTGTTTTATGATTACATTGAGAGTAGCTGTGGCTTTCTGAGCTACAGAACTGTCCTGGCCGGGCGGGGTGGCTCACGCCTGTAATCCCAGCACTTTGGGAGGCCAAGGCTCGCGGATCATGAGGTCAGGAGATAGAGACCATCCTGGCTAATATGCTGAAACCCCGCCTCTACTAAAAATACAAAAAATTAGCTGGGCGTGTTGGCTGGCACCTGTAGTCCCAGCTGCTGGGGAGGCTGAAGCAGGAGAATCGTTTGAACCCGGGAGGCCAAGGTTGCAGTAAGTCAAGATCACCCCACTGCACTCCAGCCTGGGTGACAGACTCTGTCTCAAAAAACAAAAACAACCTTTCCTATAAAATGACCAATAGGCCAAGGGTTTCGAGCTCAGCAAGTGGAGAGCTGCAGAGCTCCATTAGCATCACCTCCCGGTGCCCAAGCCTGGGCAGAGTGGGCCTCTCTTATGATAAAACCAGCACCTATCTTCACACCTCTCTGTACAGGACAGAAGCAGATGTTCAGCCCAACAGAGGAAAGCCAGACATTTCTTCAGCTGACCACTCTGTGTCAAGACCACACATTGGTAGGCATGAAGTTGTTGGATAAGATTTCCTCCGTTCCCCATGGGGAATTGTCTTGCAGTAAGTTATTGGCCTTTTTCTTACATATTTTGGCCCTAAACAGGTCTCAAGAGGTCTCCCAGTCTCTCCAAAACTTGATCTGGGTCCTTGTTCCTGCTCTGGATACCTAGCCCTCCAGCAGGGGTTATAAGTTCTTGGTAGAAAGCCTTAACTTCACTGAAGCAAATTTAGAAAGTATGGATGAGTACCCCCCAATTTAAAATCACACAAAAAGGTAACCTTTGCTCAACATGCTTATTTCACTCTTACAATGCCCTGCAAAGTGAAGATTGTACCATTTTAGAAGGGAGACAGACTTTACCTTAGGAAAGATGATTACATCTGTTAAGTGGCAGAGCTGGTGTTCAAACCCAGTCTGTGGATTTCAAAGCCTGTTCGTTTTCCATGATGTCTAACTCATTATAGGCCTTCATTAGAATGTGTGATAGGTTCTCTTTTTTAAAAAATGACATTATACTCCGTATAGTTTATAATTTTTTTACTTTATGAATATGCTGTCATTAACATTTTTCATGGCATTGAATATTCTCCTATATAACTTCTAATGGTTACACAGATTTCTCTTATATATAATGAAAAATTGTACATTAGAATGGGAACAATGGCCCATGCCTGTAATCCCAATGCTTTTGAGAGGCCGAGGGAGGAGAATAATTAGAGGGTAGGAGTCTGAGACCAATCTGGGCAATATAGTGAGACCCTGTCATTACAAATATTTTTAAAAACTTAGCGGGGCATGGTGGTGCACACCTGTAGTCCCAGCTACTTGAGAGGCTGAGGTAGGAGGATCTCTTGAGCCCAGGAGTTGGAGACTGCAGTGAGCTCTGATTGCAACACTGAACTCTAGCCTGGGCAACAGAGTGAGATCCATCTCTAAAAGAAATTTAAATAAAAATAGCCTTCTATATCTCTTCTCGGTCCAGTTCAACAATATTTACTGGGTGTCAACTGTGTGCCAGGCACTGTAAGCACCTAGGATATGGTGTATAAGCAATTCCTGGAGCTCAGACTAGGGTCTTAATACACAGTAAGAGCCAGAATGATGGGGTCAAGATAGAGTTCTGGAGGAAATGTTCAAACGAAGGCCTAAAGGATTCATTGTCAGGGATGCTTAGTAGTCAGGGATGCTTAGTAGTCAGGAGGACTGGAGAGGGCCCTACAGATGCAAAAGCCCAGAGGTTGCAGCATGTTTTAAGGATGGAGACCTTTTTCGGTCCTCACATTGCAGGTGTGTTTTTCCCAGTTTGCCTTTTAATTGTGTTTACAGTGATTATAGTATTTTTAAATCTGTACATGTCAGATCTTTCACTACTCTAGAAAGCCAGAACACCAAATGGCACTTGATTAGGCCCTGAGACCTTCCGCTGGGATACAAGCAGAGAATGCCATTAGATTCATGTTGGCAGGAACTCCATCAGTTTGTCTGCAGGAAGTTTCTCCATGTTTAGAAGGCGAGGGTGCTGTGTTCTCATTTTGGGGGCCTTTTGGGGATAGTCACTACATGATTGTCTTTGAGGATTGTGCTATGACTGAGAGAACTATTTGGATGTCACCACGGGGCTGTCTCAGAGCTAGAGCTCCTGAGTTCACGGACCTCGGAGGGCTGGTGGGAGGGACCTCTCCAGACAGGCCCCTTCTCCACCAGGCCCTTTTTCCCTCCTGCCAGGCAGAGGTTGACAGTGGGCAGCCAGGGTTCATAATCCTATCTTACCAGTGCCTACCCTCCCAGCCACAGAGCTCCTGATCCTGGCCCATCATTGCTTCACCCTGACGTGCCACATGGAGGGCATCATCCGAGTCCTACAGGCCGCCCGGATGCTCACAGATAACCACCTGGCCCCCAGTGAGGAGTATGGACTGGTGGTAAGTAACCCCCTCAACCCGTCTCCATCCTGTGGAAACCTTTGAGAGGAGTAGGAAGGGTGGGAGCCAGCCCAGAGCTGATATAGTTGAAGGGAGTTCTGCCCATCGGGATACCACTACCTACTTGAGAGTCAGCTGGGCAGCCCAACCCCCTGCTCCAAGTTAGGATTTCTGTCAGAATCAGAAGTTGCTCCAAAGGAACAAAAGGGAGAAGATCCCTGCCAAGTTCCGGGGCCATCCCACCTCCTTGTCAGGGCAGTTAACTTTTCTAGAGGGCTAAGACAGCTGCATTTTTCCCCAAAACAAGGTTTGAACCTTCCCCCCACCTCTGAATTGAAGTAAGTTGGCAACTCAGTTCCCATGTGCCTCCCTAAATTCTCTGGGCTTGAAACTGACCTGAGTGACTGAGCAAGCCACTGGGCCACTGTGATGAGTAGCGGTGAGAAGAGGAAGAGTCCCTACCCAGGAGAATGGCACTTTAGCACTTGAGAGCCCTTTTTTTTTTTTTTTCGGAAACAGAGTCTCTCTCTGTCACCCAGGGCTGGGGTTGCTGGCTGGATCTCAGCTCACTGCAAGCTCCACTCCCGGGTTATCCATTTCCTGCTCTCAGCTCCCAAGTAGCTGGGTACTACAGGCGCCGCCACCTGCGGCTAGTTTTTGTATTTTTAGTAGAGACGGGTTTCACCCGTGTAGCCAGGATGGGTTCTTCAATCTCCTAGACTCATGATCCGCTTTCGGGCTCCCAAGTGCTGTGATTACAGGCTTGAGCCACTGCGCCTCGCCTGGCCTGAGAGCCACATTTAAGGACAGCAAAGCTGGGTGTGGTGGCTCACACCTGTAATCCCAGCACTTTGGGAGGCCGAGGCAGGCGGATTGCCTGAGGTCAGGAGTTCGAGACCACCCTAACGCAGTAAAACCCTGCCTCTTTACAAAAATTAGCCAGGCATGGTGGCACATGCCTATAATCCCAGCTACTCAGGAGGCTGAGGCAGGAGAATTGCTTGAACCCAGGAGGCGGGGGTTGCAGTGAGCTGAGGTTGTGCCACTGTATTCCAGCCTGGGTGACAGAGCAAGACTCCATCTCAAAAAAAAAAAAAAAGAACAGCCAATGGTGGCCCAGTAACTGACATTTCTGAATCCTCCAGAGGCTTCCTGTTGGGTACAGGGGAGGGAGCAAAGCATGGTAGCCTGGAAATTAGCCCTTCTCCTCCTGGAGCTTGGCATCTGAAAGCAGCCACTGATGGTAGTGGTCTGGCTCAGAGAACTCCAGACTCCAGGTGATGCTGATGCGAGCTGTCCTCCCACTTCACAGGTACGGCTCCTCACTGGCATTGGAAGGTACAATGAGATGACATACATATTTGATTTGCTGCATAAAAAGCACTACTTTGAAGTGCTGATGAGGAAGAAGTTGGATCCGGTAGGTGCAAAGTAACAAGCTCCAGGATGGGGTGTACTGCTGACAATTCGGGAGCCTCAGTTTTTCTCGGGAATAATCTCAGTCATGGTAGACTATCTTAGGAAAACAGAGGGAATGAACTGGGGACCTCCCCAAGACACACTATCACCAGTGGCTTCAGATTCTGGTTCAGATCAGTGAATATGCTGATGCTATATGTATTTATGTGTGTGTGTGTGTGTGTGTGTGTGTGTGTGTATATATATATATTTTTTTTTTTTTTGAGACAGAGTTTCGCTCTTGTTCTTGTTACCCAGGCTGGAGTGCAATGGTGTGATCTCAGCGCAACCTCTGCCCCCCGGGTTCAAGTGATTCTCCTGCCTCAGCCTCCCAAGTAGCTGGGATTACAGGCATGCACCACCACACCGGGCTAATTTTGTATGTTTAGTAGAGACAGGGTTTATCCATGTTGGTCAGGCTAGTCTTGAACTCCCAACCTCAGATGATCCACCTATCTCAGCCTCCCAAAGTGCTGGGATTACAGGTGTGAGCAACCATGCCCGGCCGATGCTAAATACTGAAGAAAGTAAGTTTGTCCTCCTCCACCTCAGCCTCTGTCACCTGCCTCTACTGTCTTAAATGTCTTCTCTGGCAGGGGCAAAAACCCTGAGGGCCAGGCTTAAAGTGGATTGTCTAGCTGTGAGGTTGTTTGAGGGCTTTTAGAGTGGAGAGTTTTCAGGACACTGTGAAAAATTGTGCTGCTAAGAGCCAGGTTAGGAATCAAACACAAAAGTTTAGACCAAAAAGCTGTGGAGCCATTTATTATGATGAACAGGAAGGCGGCTTGGAAGCAAAGGCCTGACTTGGTTAGGTCTTGGGTTCTGAGAGCCCATCTGTCCTGAGTGTGCTCTGTGACACCAACCATATCCCTTCACAGTACCTGTTTCCAGATCATTTGTCTGGATGACTCATTGCTTCTGCTCATTTCACCTTCGGCTTCTGGAAACATGGGCCCAGCCAGGCAGGATTAGGAGACAAAGCAGAAAAAAATCTCTCTTTAATATTGGGCCGATTTCAGGACAGACCAATCTAGTCATCAAGTGAGGAGCAAGTCCTGGACATAGGTGCATCTTCAAGATCCCCCAGAGGGTTTTTAAAATTGTTTTTTAGGCAGTTTTCCTTCTGCATTTAAATACTCCTTTAATAACTTTTTTCAGGTTACAAAAGTAATGCATATTCCAGGTAAGACACTTGGAAAACAGAACAACACAGAAAAAGCCCTCAGTGTCTATCCATCATCTGGAGACAGTCACAATTTGGTACAGGCCCTTTCTTTGAACATGTACCTGAAAACATCTATATATAATTACATTTTAATAAAACTTATACAGTGAAGATATGAAATATCCTGCTTTTCTCACTTAACAAAGTATATCATGACTATTTCCCAAATCAACAAATCATCTCCTACATAAGTTTTAATGGCTACATGATATTGTCTTCCCCTGATTTTGGACATCTGGATTGTTTCTAATTGTTTGCTATTAAATATCTCTGTTACATTCATCCTCTCTGCTTATCTCTTTAGGGATAGATTCGTAGAAATTGAACTGTTACATCAGCTTATGCGGGTGTACTTTTAAGGCTTCTCCCTTTAGAAAAGTTTTGCCTTTCACACTCCCAACAGGAAAGCGCACATGCCTGTTTCTTCATACTTGGGACAGCATAAAACTTGTATTCATTCTCATTTTTGCTCCTCTCTCCCTTTTTCTTGGGAGTTTTTAAGGAATGCAGAACCAGATGACTCAGCTAGTCCTGTCTGCCTTGCAGTCCCTGACTGACACCTTGCTATTATTCCCTTTTATTCTGGGCAGAGTGGTACCCTGAAGACAGCCCTGCTGGACTACATCAAACGCTGCCGTCCTGGAGACAGTGAGAAGCACAATATGATTGCCCTGTGCTTCAGCATGTGCCGGGAGATTGGCGAGAACCACGAGGCAGCTGCCCGCATCCAACTGAAATTGATTGAGTCTCAGCCCTGGGGTGAGTGAGGTCACAGCAGCACTACTAGAACAGTGCTGCTAGCCGGGTAAAATGCTTGCTTGCTTGCTTGCTTGCTTGCTTATTTATTTATTTATTTATTTATTTATTTAGAGACAGAGTCTCACTCTGTCCCCAGGCTGGAGTGCAGTGGCATGATCTCAGCTCACTGCAACCTCTGCCTCCCGGGTTTAAGTGAATTCTCCTGCCTCAGCCTCCCAAGTAGCTGGGACTACAGGCATGCGCCACCACACCTGGCTAACTTGTATTTTTGTCTGTTTGTTTTTTGATACGGAGTCTTGCACTGTCACCCAGGCTGGAATGCAATGGCGTGATCTCAGCTCACTGCAGCTTCCGCCTCCCAGGTTCAAATGATTCTCCTGCCTGAGCCTCCCAAGTAGCTGGGATTACAGGCAACTGCCACCATGCCTGGCTAATTTTTTTTTTTTTTTGAGACGGAGTCTTGCTCTGTCGCCCAGGCTGGAGTGCAGTGGCCGGATCTCAGCTCACTGCAAGCTCCGCCTCCCGGGTTTATGCCATTCTCCTGCCTCAGCCTCCCGAGTAGCTGGGACTACAGGCGCCTGCCACCATGCCCGGCTAGTTTTTTGTATTTTTTTAGTAGAGACGGGGTTTCACCGTGTTAGCCAGGATGGGATTTTTTGTATTTTTAATAGAGACAGGGTTTGACTATGTTGGCCAGGCTGGTCTTGAACTCCTGACCTCGTAATCCACCCACTTTGGCCTCCCAAAGTGCTGGGATTACAGGCATGAGCCACCACGCCAGGCCCTGGATAAAATTCTTACAGCAAAGGAGGACGAGCCCATGAGACTGGCTATTAGAATCTTGAGGTAGGTGGCCCGGTGCAGTGGCTCATGCCTGTAATCCTAGCACTTTGGGAGGCCAAGGCAGGTGGATTGCCTGAGCTCAGGAGTTCAAGACCAGCCTGGGCAACATGGTGCAACCCTGTCTCTACTAAAATACAAAAAAAAATGAGCCAGGTGTGGCAGTGTGCACCTGTAATCCCACCTACTCGGGAGGCTGAAGCAGGTGAATCACTTGAACCCAGGAGGTGGAAGTTGCAGTGAGCCAAGACTGCACCATTACACTCCAGCCTGGGTGACAGAGTGAGACTGTCTCAAAAAAAAAAAAGAATCTTGAGGCGGCTATGTCACTCAGCAGGAACCCCACTTGGGCAGACAGATGGAACAGAGACTTGGAAGGCATTTGCACCTTAGGATTGTCCTCTTGGATCTATCTAGCCTGTATATCCAGGGTATCATTCACCAGGAACCAACATGCATGTTGATACCATGTAAGTCTTCCTTGATGTTTTGGAGAAATGAGGCATTAGAGGGGGCACTGAATCCTACTTCAGAGTGAAGTTACAATAAGCGTATGCGTTTCCGGCCCAATAACCTTTATCTGAGTGAGGTGTTCCTGCCTCGCTGTGAACATGGCTGGGATGTTTCTATTCTAGCCCCCATCACTATGAGTGGGATGATAACAGTCGGCTTTGGAAGTCAGACTTGGCAAATCTTTATTTCCCTTACAGAGGACAGTCTCAAGGATGGGCACCAGCTGAAGCAACTGCTGCTGAAGGCCCTGACTCTGATGCTGGATGCAGCAGAGAGTTATGCCAAGGTAACCAAAGGCTTTCTCCAGACTGGCCTTGGGACTTGCTGTCTACAGTAAAATTCTTTCCTTTTGTCCTTGGGCTCTTCCAAGGGAAGGGGGAGGGCATCATAGGCCAACCAGGAACATAAGGGGTGAATACTCTTGTGAGGGTTCACACAGGAGGTAACAACTACGTCTTTCTCTACCTGTGCCTCTCTCCACCCTTGTTCCTCAGGACTCTTGTGTGCGACAGGCCCAGCACTGTCAGCGGCTCACCAAGTTGATAACTCTGCAGATTCACTTTCTGAACACTGGCCAGAACACAATGCTCATCAACTTGGGCCGCCACAAGCTAATGGACTGTATTCTGGCCCTACCTCGGTTCTACCAGGTGAGCAAGAAAGCAAACTCGAGGCAGCACTGCTAGCATCCTTTCTCCTTCTGTCCCACTCATGGAACCCAGAGGTAAGGTCTCAGGGCTAGTGACAGAACCAGGACAGTGCAGTTCTGACTTAACTCTCTGATACCAACAGAAAATGTCAATTTGATGTATTTCTCTCTAGTATATTGTTGGGCAGAGGTTAGAGAATGGTAAGACAGTGCTGTCTCCCTTTCCTGTGCCATTAAAACAGCAGAGAAGCAGACACCTTTGGCCCTTTAGACCATCTGTCCCCAACCCCCAGGTTGCAGACTGGTACTGGTCCATGGCCTGCTGGGAACCAGGCCGCACAGCAGGTGAGCACCAAGCAAGCAAGCATTACTGGCCTGAGCACCACCTCCCGTCAGATCAGTAACAGGACTATATTTTTATAGGAGTATAAACCCTGTTGTGAACTGCACATACAAGGGCGCCTTATGAAAATCTAATGCCTGATGATCTGAGGTGGAACATTTTCATCCCAAAACCATCCCCTCCCAATCTGTCATTGATGCCAGAAAGGTGGGCGACCACTGTCTTAAGACAGTTGAGGTTCAGAGTAATACTCTTGCTAGTGGTCCTGCAAGAACCTCCTAGCCCTAGCAGTTACAGAATGGCACACTCAGGTTAGTACAGGAAGTCAGGGAAATTGGTTCTAGCCCTTTAAAGAAGTGAATTATCAGGGAATCAGCCCTTTCACTGTTCCTTATACTGCTGAGTTAATGGGAGTGATATATTCTTAGCAGTCTCAATTCATTGTGAGGAAGATTAAAAACACTGAAAGCTGGGCATGGTGGCACATGCCTGTAGTCCCACATATGCACGAGACTGAAGCGGGAGGATCCTGAGCCCAGGAATTTCTGGTCCAGCCTGGGCAACATAATGAGACCATGTCTCTTTTTTAAAAAAGGGTTTAAGATAATTTGGGGATTTATGGGAGGGAAAATGCCAAACACACACCAGACTTTTCACCACCTCCAATACAGAGAGCCTTTTTACATAATTGGTAATGATCATATTCACTACACAAGTGAGTATACAGCATTGTTTTCTACAACAGTTTGTTTTTGATTTTACATCAGATGGGCTCTGATGGTGTGTCCTTCTTCACTTCTCTCCTTTTAAGGCTTCTATTGTGGCTGAGGCCTATGATTTTGTTCCAGATTGGGCTGAAATTTTATACCAGCAAGTGATACTTAAAGGAGACTTTAATTACTTGGAAGAATTTAAGCAGCAAAGGTTATTAAAGTCCAGTATATTTGAAGAGATTTCCAAAAAGTAAGTATTAAAAGTTGACTGTAAACATTTATCCTTGCCTCTGCTTTGAGGTGAGACAAGTGTAAGAATTTTATGGCTAAGTACACCATGCCTTTAGATTACCTCTACTTAAAATGGCAAAGCACTTATCAAGAATCCTTATTGGGAAGACTCTTTTAACAGATTTATGCAAACAGATGAACAAGAACAGTTTGCTTTTATATAGTGCTTTGTACTTTAAAATGGGAGGATAGCTACTCATTGCCAAAAACCTAAAACAATGGCCAGGCACAGTGGCTCAAGCCTGTAATCCTAGCACTATGGGAGGCTGAGGTGGGAGGATCACTTGAGGTCAGGAGTTCAAGACCAGCCTCACCAACATGGTGAAACCCCATCTCTACTAAAAATAAAACTAGCTGGGTGTGGTGGTGGGCGCCTGTAGTCCCAGCTACTTGGGAGACTGAGGCAGGATTATCACTTGAACCTGGGGGTAGAGGCTGCATTAAGCCGAGACCGTGCCACTACACTCCAGCCTGGCAACAGAGTATGACTCTTACCTCAAAAAAAAGAAACAAAAAACACTAAAATATCAGAGGTGCCTTTTGGAGTACTAAACTGACTCTATAAGGTGAGCATTAACATACTCATTTTTAATAAAGGATTTTATCAAGCACCCCCAATACTAGTCTAAGATAACCCAGACTCCAGCACCCTCTTCTCTATAGGTAATAGTAAGTGGTACTTCAGAGCTGACAGCCCTTACTCAAAATACAGTATCCTAAGGTGGGCACAGTGATACACACTTGTAGTCCTAGTTACTTGGGAGGCTGCAAGAGAAGCACTTGAGCCCAGGAGTTCACACCTCTGAAAAGCCACTGTACTCCAGCCTGGGTAACACTGTGAGACCTCCATCTTTTATTTAAAAGAAAAGAAAAGGGGGAAAAAAAGAAAACGGGCAGGCACAGTGATTCACGCCTGTAATCCAAGCACTTCAGGAGGCTGAGGCTGGCAGGTAACTTGAGGCCAGGAGTTCAACACCAGCCTAGCCAACATAGCAGAACCCTGTCTCTACTAAAATTACAAAAATTAGCCAGGGTGGTGACACATACCTGTAATCCCAGCTATCGGGAAGCTGAGGCACAAGAATCACTTGAACCCAGCAGGCAGAGGTTGCAGTGAGCCAAGACTGCTCCACTGCACTCCAGCCTGGGCAACAGAGTAAGACTGTCTCAAACAAAACAAAAAAACAACAGTTATCTTAACCTGTACATTATGTTTCTTTATCTAGATATAAACAACATCAGCCTACTGACATGGCCATGGAAAACCTGAAGAAATTACTCACATATTGTGAAGATGTTTACCTGTATTACAAGTTGGCATATGAACACAAGTTTTATGAAATTGTAAATGTGCTTCTGAAGGACCCTCAGACAGGTTGCTGTCTAAAGGACATGCTAGCAGGTTAGATGATTTCATAGGTGTCTGTTTTCTTGTACTTTTAGCAGGTTCTGACAGATGTGATGAGTAGAATAATGCATTGGAGATCTTTGTTAAAGTTGAACAATCCCAGTACTGTACCATATCAGTCCTTTGTGGGTAGTAGGCAGCAAATGAGAAACTTTTCAGAAGGAAATTCCTATTTAAAATGGATTGATTTTAGATGACTGTTCATCTATACCATTTTATATAGATACTAGTATTAAGATCAAAAGCTTCCTCTTCCTCAGGACAGCTTCTACTTTAGATGATCCAATAGTGATTAAAGAATATACCTGTACCTGCAGATTCCAGTTTCAAAGAAATTTAATATTATTTACACAGTTAAGGAACAGGTGATACATTTTCATTTGTTAGAAACTGATCTTTCTGTAATAAAATAGATTTTCAATTCATTGTATGTCATTATTACTGCTAAGGAAATCTTAGCCCTTGTCTGCCTTAAAAGAATCTTTATTTACTATAATTATTGCTATGTAGTCACTACTTTTTGTTAATTCCTCAAATCACTCAGATGGTCTTGTTTTCCACTTGGTAAGTGGTCTACAGAGCTTTGACGTTCCTATTTCCTATATAAGAGAAATTTAAAACATTTTTTGTTCTTTCTGTCTTAGGGGAACAAAAAAACACTAACCACACATTTGGTTAAACTGCTTAGGAGAAGACACAATAAAGATTCCCCAATCTATACTTAGCCATAAACCTGAGTTATAGGCTCAGTTACTCCAAATAAATAGTTCTTATAGGTACTTATTTAGGCCTTAGTATCTAAATAACAAAATAATTTCCCCAAATAAATAAGAGGAAGGCAGCCCTATACCTTTGTTGCTCTATGGTGACATTATTAACGACCTGGCAAATCACTCATGTTTTAAAGCTGTAACTATGTCAAGCATTTATTAAGTATGTAGAGAACTGTACTCCCAAGAGCTGTGTTCTATACTCTCAAAAAGTATCTCTTGGGAGGTAACACAAAATTTAAGTCCTCACAATAGTGATTTTATTAAATTAGTTGCTTTATAAAACATTGCAGATGTCATAATTGTTAACGTAACAATTTACCAAACTGTAGTTAACTGGTGCAGTTTGCTGAGCATGTTTTATAAAGGAAAGGAAATGCCAAAACCCTGGTAAAGTTGTTCCATTGCAGCCTAAGAGAACAAAGATTTGTTTCTCAGACACTTAAATCAGTCAAATAAAAATTTAAGTTTCCCTCCCCCACCTGAAGCACTTCATCAGTAGAAATAGCCTGATAAATAACTAGACAGTCTTTGCACTCAAGAAATTCCACAACATGTAATGCAATAATGGAAAGGTTACCTTCTTTAGCTTCAAAGCTGGAGGGTTTTGGTCATTTTAATTTTATATCAAACTAGTGCTTTTCAGCCGTAGTATCTTCACTCTGAGATAAGCAGTCTTCTTCACAATGTATTTTTAATGTCCTCATGTTCAATTTTAAGACAAAGCAATTTTAATACTAGGTGCACACCACATGCCCTTGCTGCAAACTGCTTTTCTTGACAAGTTACGAAGTAGTTCAAGGAGGTATGGTTAAGGCTGTATTACTGAACGGTGCTGGTAAATACTACACAGTTTTTTTGTCATGTTGCAACCTTTTGTTTCCAATTTATTTAGTGACTGCTGCTATGAAATCAGATAGCAACAATGACAACATTATTAGGTTTGTTTTGAACTATGATTTAGTAGCAACTTAGGTTCCAATTTTAACCCCTTGGCAGCAAGATCCAAGTTCCCTCATTTGCACATTAGCACCTAAGTGTCAAGGGGTTAAATAACCAGCACAAAATATACTGCACTTCTGATTGTAGCATTTGGCAGAACTGAAAGGAAAGGAAGTTGTGCTACATGTTCAAGGGATTGTGGGCAACATAAAGATGATACCAAGAAAAGATAAAATGTCACATGAAGTCTTCATAGTCTTGTACATATCCTCCATCATAACCACCATAATCTGCCAGATCATCTTTCATGGTGGCTTTTAATCCCCCTCCAGGAACCACA
>NW_016822769.1:1043869-1046339 GCF_001698545.2 Rhinopithecus bieti | reverse complement strand
CCTTTCTTCTTCTTTTTGGCTTTGCTTTGCTAAAGATGAAAGAGAGTTAATTCATGAAACTTTATGTGCTATGGGCATCTTACCTGGTATAGCAACCCTCATAGAAACACAAAAACCTTTAGTCCCAGACACACTAGTTCTGTAAGGGACAACCGAGCCTACATGTTTTTTGAACCTGAACAGGTCTCTAAAAAGTCTCCCAGAGTCAGTCTCTCCAAAACTTGATCTGGGTCCTTGTACCTGCTCTGGATACCTAGCCCACCAGAAGGGGTTATAAGTTATTGGTAGAAAGCCTCAACTTCACTGAAGCAAATTTAGAAAAGTGTGGATAAGTACCCCCCAATTTAAAATCACAAAGCTAACCTTTACTTGACATCTCTTACTTTTATAAATATTCTGCAAAGTGAGTATTATTGTCCCTATTTTAGAAGGGAGAAAACTGAAGCTTAGAAAAGCTGATTTACCTGTAACTATTAAGTGGCAGAGCCAGCATATGAACCCAGTCTATGATTTCAGCAATTTCTGTGAACTCAGAAAAGGGGAACATGTCTGGAAACAAAAGGACAGTAATAGCACCCATACTCCTGTTCTAGTCTAACTTAAATGGTATTAGTGAGTTGCTTGACTTTTAAGTAATTAGGACAGGCTCCTATTACATTTGTTGAATGTTAGACCTATAACCCCACTCTAATTTAATACACATTTCCCTACACAGCTTGCTCTTACCTTTTCTTGCTTCTGTTTTTCACTGCAAAGCACAGTCAGTGAATTGGTAATTTTTTTCAAGTCATCAATTTCCACTTTAAAAAAAAAAGGGCATACCATTAAACGTGAATTTTTAAGCATTTTGAAAAGTTAAAGCTAAATATATACATTCCACATATATCTATATATCCCAAAATGTACATTCCAAAAGTGTTATGAGAAGTCCAATTTATTCATTGTTAAACTTCAGTAACTTTGAAAGGACCATGAATTTCTTCTTTTTAAACATAAGGTGGCCGGGCACAGTGGCACATGCCTGTAATCCCAACACTCTGGGAGGCCTAGGTGGGTGGATCACTTAAGCCCAGGAATTTGAAACCAGCTTGGGCAACACAGCTAGACCCGGTCTCTTGAAAATAAAATTTATTTATAATGATGACCTGTAATCACCAACACACCACTGTTCAACCAAATAGAAACTGTCTTTTATAGCTCACAATGTTCCCTATTGTCCTTCCTTAGTCTAAACAAATGGGGGGGGATAACATGCCTTTCTATTAACATACCCCCAGTAATCAGTGAGAACAGACAAACATGGAATGACAATTACTATTATTTATATTATTTTTTATTTTTTGAGATGGAGTCTCACTCTGTTGCCCAGGCTGGAGTGCAGTGGCACCATCTCGGTTCACTGCAAGCTCTGCCTCCTGGGTTCATGCCATTCTCCTGCCTCAGCCTCCCAAGTAGTGGGGACTACAGGTGTCCGCCACCACACCCAGCTAATGTTTTGTATTTTTAGTAGAGATGGGGTTTCACTGTGTTAGCCAAGATGGTCTCGATCTCCTGACAGGTGATACCCCTGCCTCGGCCTCCCAAAGTGCTGGGATTACAGGCTTGAGCCACCACGCCCGGCCTATTTTATTTTTTTTGAGACGGAGTCTCGCTCTGTCACCAGGTTGGAGTACAGTGGTATGATCTCAGCTCACTGCAACCTCCACCTTCCAGATTCAAGTGATTGTCCTGCCTCAGCCTCCTGACTAGCTGGGATTACAGATGCGCACCACCACACCCAGCTAATTGTTGTCTTTTTTTTTTTTTTTAGAAGAGACTGGGTTTTACCATGTTAGCAAGGTTAGTTTGGCCTCAGCCTCCCAAAGTGCTGGGATTACAGGCATGAGCCACCGCACCCGGCCGGAATGACAATTCTTAAACCTACAATGACAACACCCTATCCCATGATGTCTCCATTTTCTTGCATGGGAATTAGAATGAGAACAGTGACCATCTCCATGTCCTACCAAGAAATGGTCCTGTTCAGTGGACAGCATCATCAGCCTTATAAAAATATGAAGCTGGAAAGAAACACCAGTTTTTAGCTACTAGAAAGTGTTCAGTTTTGGTAAGAGAACGCCTCCAAAAACCAGAAAAAAAATAGTACATGCAGAATAAAATATCAACTCTGGGCACATTACCAATCAAATGTAGAGCCCTCAGCGTAGTGATAATTTCTCAAAGAAAACCCAATCCATTGTGTAGGATTCCTCTTTCCCCATCTTAAAAACTGCAAATAGGGGCCAGGCGCGGTGGCTCAAGCCTGTAATCCCAGCACTTTGGGAGGCCGAGATGGGCGGATCACAAGGTCAGGAGATCGAGACCATCCTGGCTAACACGGTGAAACCCCGTCTCTACTAAAAAAATACAAAAAACTAGCCGGACGACATGGCGGGCGCCTGTAGTCCCAGCTACTTGGGAGGCTGAGGCA
>NW_016822769.1:1023401-1041985 GCF_001698545.2 Rhinopithecus bieti | reverse complement strand
CTGCAAATACTAGCAAAACCGGTTAGTCCCTTCCATACGTTCCTGCTTCACCACCCATGGCTGTCACTCCCATTCACCCAGGAGAAATGTATGACTCCTGTCAAGGTGTGGCACCACAACCACGGACGCAGAGAATAGGTGCCAGCCCTGTCATGCAACTTGCACCTTGTCTAATTCTGACATGTAAAAAAACAGTGGCCAAAGTCTCACCCAACCCAAATCCTACATGGCCAGAGACCTTTTTCCCTCAAAAGATACTTCCCAGCCCCTCTCAAGTGATAATCAGATAAAAAGAATAGACCAGTGTTTTACTAGCTGCTTTGTTGACAAGCCTAGGCATCTCTTAAGGAAGCCATAGTAAAACAAGAAGTCCTCCTACCCCTACAAACAAAAAGATCCAGCACTCAGATTCACTGTGTATCTGCAGACCAACATTCACAAGGTAATTGCTAAAAACAGCAAATCATGAGTCTGTATTATAGTATCCTTGAAAATAAAAAATAGCCTTCAACCTCCTGAAGATAACATCCTACTAAAAATCTACCCAGAGGGGCCAGAGATTAGAATTACTTACATGAAATACACACATCTCGAACTAAGACTTCCAAAAAACTGGCATAATATAGTGATTTTTCATATTGTGTAATTTTATCTTTTAGTAACTTTCCAAACTCTGTAAAGTCATCTCTGGAAGATGGGTTCATAGCATCTATTCCATAAACTGTATTATTAACACCTGTAGGAGAAAAGAAGCACTGAAAAGTATCAGGAGGTTAGGATTTTTAAAACTGAAACCTTACAAGCCAATCAGCTATCTGAATAACCCTGTTGTTTCATTCTAAAGCAGAGGCTCTAAACCTGGAGCCACTGGAGTCATTGGATAGAATGGCTGGAGCGGGGCAGGGTGGGGTGGGGGGTGGGAGTAGGGGGGCTATGAACTTAAATCAGAAAAAAGTTACATCTTTATTAACCCGTAATTCAGCATTTCCTTCAGTTTCAATTGACTGGCAACAAAACACAGTGGTATTAGCAAAACTTGACTTACCAGGAGAGATTACACACACTCTCCTGACATTACAGATTATCTTACAATATTAATATTGTTCAGTCATCATTACTCTCAAATGACATTATTTATTAGACCTGCCACTATACCTTATTTAATGCATCCATAAGGAAGCACATAATTCTGTATCACAAATTTGTCATTTTAGTATTCTGACATCTATTTCTATATAACAGGTTTTCTTTATAAATAAGTATTTTATTCATTTAAAAACAATATATCGGCCAGACACAGTGGCTCACACCTGTAATCCCAGTGCTTTGTTTGGGAGGCCTAAGAGGGAGGATCGCTTGAGGCCAGGAGTTTGAGACCAGCCTGGGCAACACAGCAAGACTTCATCTCTACAAAAAGAAATTGTTTTAATTAGCCAGGTGTGGCCAGATGTAGTGGCTCACACCTGTAATCCCAACATTTTGGGAGGCCAAGGCAGGTGGATCACCTGAGGTCAGGAGTCCGAGAGACAAGCCTGGCCAACATGGTGAAACCCCGTCTCTACTAAAAATACAAAAATTAGCCAGGCATGGTGGTGGCATGTGTCTGTATTCCCAGCTACTTGGGACGCTGAGGCACGAGAATCACTTGAACCCAGGAGGCGGAGGTTGCAATGAGCCGAGACTGCACCACTACCCTCCAGTGTGGGTGACACAGTGAGACTCTGCCTCAAAAAAATAAAATAAAATTAGCCAGGTGTGGTGATATTCACCTGTAGCCTTCACTACCCGGGAGGCTGAGGTGGGAAGATTGCTTAAGCCCAGGAGTTTGAGGCTGCAGTGAGCTATGGTCACACCACTGCACTCTAGACTGGATGACTGAGCAAGACCCTTTCTCTAAAAGCAAAACAACATATTACATTACAAAAGGGATCCTCTGTTCTTGTACAAGAACACTCCCACAGTAAAGTGGGGAGAGAGGGAACAAAAAGAGTAAGAAACAAAGATGCATCCTGTGAAAGTATTTGTCTAACTCCAGAAGCTAAAAAGGGGTAAACATGTTATATCCCAATAGAAGAAATAATGGCCTAGGCTGGGCATGGTAGCTCCCACCTATAATCCCAACACTTTAGGAGGCCAAGGCGGGCAGATCACTTGAGCTCAGGAGTTCAACAGCAGCCTGGGCAGCATGGTAAAACCCTGTATCTACAAAAAAATACCCAAAACACAAAAATTACCCAGGCGTGGTGGCATACACCTGTAGTCCCAGCTACTTGGGAGTCTTAGGTGGGAGGATGGCTTGAGCCCAGAGGCAGAGATCATACCACTGTACTCTAGCCTGGGTGACAGAGCCAGACCCTGTTAGAAAAAAAAAAAATCTGGCCCACATGAGTTTTAGACTAAGATAAGTATGCTTCTGTATCCTCCATGTCAAGTACGTTAGTTATTAACAACATCACATGTGGTATTTTAGTATGAGAAACACAACAGTAAAATCCTATTAACAATGACTGTATAAATGCATGTTTTTTACCTTTTAGTCTATAACAGGTGTCCCATGCTAGGCTTTATGCACACTTCATAAACCTGCCTCTTTAATAAACACATGGGCAGCTTTTACCATCCTAGGAAGACACATAATAACAGCCAAGAGCCCTCTATAATTAGACAAGTGCAGTTAAGACCTGCCAAGCATACAATGGTGCACAGGAGCATTCACAGCAACTCCCGGTATTTGTACAGATCCACTAACAGATAAGGTCACACTTCCCCATGAAAAGGAAAACAACCACTACAGTCAGCCTTTTGATCTGTTTAGAGTAGAGAAAGCATGAAGGTAGGGGAGACGTATCAGAATAACTAGAGCTTTCCTTCTTGGCTATAAATTGCAGTGATTTAACTGTTTCAACATGATCTTCTACTCTGAAAAGTACTCAACAGGTAATGACAAACTTGGTTAAATGAAGTGAAGGCTCTGACTATTTCTCTAGCAATGTCTCTTACTCTGGAACAGTCTGAATGTAACTATTTATAGGATGCTGCACTTTTATCTCATGCACTAACCACAGCTGCAGACACCACACACAGAAATGGAGGCCCTCTAAAGACAGGGCATGGTAAGGGCACAGAAGGATTGCAGAAGGAAATGACACTGAGCACAAGAAGGCACAGAAAAAGCTGCATGCCTCACCTGGAGCAACATCCTACTGTCTAAGTCTTGAGACAGCAGGACAGCCCTACAGTCCATTTCAAAGCTACAGACCTCACATTTCATGCAAATTTCATCCAGCTGATAAAAATATTCTACGCAGCAGTGAACTTCATTTGAGTCTACTCCTTTTTGCCCTTCTTGCATTGCTATAAATGACTTACCTTAATAATCTTTTACTCAAAACATTCAAAAATCTGAAAATGTAATGAAATCTCAAATATACACAGAGATTAAAAACTGCTTTCTAATATCTACATTAGCCAGTATCATGTTTCTTTTAAGAAAAGGAAATGTTTTCTGAACTTTCTGGGGTCTTCACCTGTAACAGTTTAATAGTGTATTGCAATCATACTCCTGTCTTACCAAAAGTTTCCTTTGCTAATTCGAGGTCTGACTCTTCCTGTAATTTCTTTAGCCGCAGTTTATCTGCTAATTGTTCTTCTGGTGTTAGCACTTTAGGTTCTTCAGGTTCTTCTAACTAAAATGAGACAAAAGTTTTTAAAAAGCACTGGGATTATGATGCACCCAGTACCTTTCTGTATTGTATGAATTCTTAAATAAGCATATATAATTATAAATAAAAGTGAACACTGGTAATTACTGTTTCAGGCATTCCTCTAAACACTTTAGATTTTTTTTTTTCTTTTTTTTTTTTTTTTTAAGACAGAGCCTCACTCTGCCACCAAGGCTGGAGTGCAGTGGCACGATCTTGGCTCATTGCAACCTCTGCCTCCTGGGTTCAAATGATTATCGTGCCTCAGCCTCCCGAGTAGCTGGGATTACAGGCGTGCACCACCACATCCAGCTAATTTTTGCAGTTTTAGTAGTGACAGGGTTTCACCATGTTGGCCAGGCTGGTCTTGAACTCCTGACCTCAAGTGATCCGCCCACCTCAGCCTCCCAAAGTGTTGGGATTACAGGTATGAGCCACTGCACCCAGTCCACTTTAGATATTCTTTTTTTTTTTTTTTTTTTTTGAGACGGAGTTTCGCTCTGTCACCCAGGCTGGAGTGCAGTGGCCGGATCTCAGCTCACTGCAAGCTCCGCCTGCCAGGTTCACGCCATTCTCCTGCCTCAGCCTCCCGAGTAGCTGGGACTACAGGCACGCCACCTCGCCTGGCTAGTTTTTTGTATTTTTTAGTAGAGACGGGGTTTCACCGTGTTAGCCAGGATGGTCTCGATCTCCTGACCTCGTGATCCACCCGTCTCAGCCTCCCAAAATGCTGGGATTACAGGCTTGAGCCACCGCGCCGGGCCCACTTTAGATACTCTTAACCCAATTTTAAAGATAAACAATGGAGGCACAGAGAAACAACCTGCGCACAATAATAGAAGGTAACACAGCTGGTAATGTGACAGATTTGTACCCAGGAAGACTGGGGTTACTTCTATAGCCTTTTTTAAAAATAAGGAATTGAGACTGTGAAAAAGGTAAAAATATTACTTTCATACACTGCTACTAAAACTGTATTGGGGCCGGGCGCGGTGGCTCAAGCCTGTAATCCCGGTACTTTGGGAGGCCGAGATGGGCGGATCACGAGGTCAGAAGATCGAGACCATCCTGGCTAACACTGTGAAACCCCGTCTCTACTAAAAAATACAAAAAACTAGCCGGGCGAGGTGGCGGGCGCCTGTAGTCCCAGCTACTCGGGAGGCTGAGGCAGGAGAATGGGGTAAACCCGGGAGGCGGAGCTTGCAGTGAGCTGAGATCCGGCCACTGCACTCTAGCCTGGGTGACAGAGTGAGACTCTGTCTCAAAAAAAATAAAAAATAAAAATAAAAAAACTGTATTGGAGCAACCTTTCTAGGGCAACTTGGTAATATGTATCAAGTCTTAAATAATACTTTTACATGCTTTAATCAAGCATTCTACTTCTAGGTATTTACCTTAAGAAATAAGATGCACACAAATATGTAAGCCCAAGAATGTACATTAGAATATTATTCATAATTTCAAATAAATGTACAGACAACCTAAATGTCCAACAGAATGGTTCAAAACATTTCCCCTTTCCATCATATTGTCTAATTATAAAAGTATCATTATAACAAATTTTAAAGATATAATAGTAGATGTCATTTGTTTCCCAAACCCACTTCTCTGAGATGACAGTTGACAGCTTACTGTGTATCTATCTTCTCTTTATACTGGGATATAATTTTTTTTTCTTTTTTTTGAGATGGAGTCTCACTCTGTCGCCCAGGATGGAGATGGAGTCTCGCTCTGTCACCCTCACTCTGTCGCCCAGGCACAATCTCCGCTCACTGCAAGCTCCGCCTCCCGGGTTCACGCCATTCTCCTGCCTCAGCCTCCCAGGTAGCTGGGACGACAGGCACCCGCCACCACACCCAGCTAATTTGTTGTATTTTTTAGTACAGACGGGGTTTCACCATGTTAGCCAGAATGGTCTTGATCTCCTGACCTTGTGATCCACCCACCTCGGCCTCTCAAAGTGCTGGGATTCCAGGCGTGAGCCACTGTGCCCGGCCGTTTCCTTCTTTTTTTTTTTTTTTGAGTCAGGGTCTTGCTCTATCACCTAGGCTGGAGTATAGTGGTGCAATCATGGCTCACTGCAGCCTCAACTTCCTGGGCTCAAGTGATTGTCCTACCTTAGCTTCCCAAGCTGCTGATACTACAGGCATGTACCACCATGCCCAGCTCATTTTCTACTTTTGTAGAGACAGGGTCTCCCTGTGTTGTCCAGGCTGGTCTCAAATCCATGGACTCAAGCAATACTCCCACCTCAGCCTCACAAAGTGTTGCAATTACAGGCGTGAGCAAACCACCCTGGGCTGTTTTAATTTTTGAACTATGTAAATGTGTTCTCAAATAGAAAATAGGCCAGGCGCAGTGGTTCACACCTATAATCCTAGCACTTTGGGAGGCCAAGGCGGGTTGATCACCTGAGGTCAGGAGTTCGAGACCAACCTGGCCAACATGGTGAAATGCCATCATCTCCACTGATAATACAAAAATCAGCTGGGTGTGGTGGCACACGCCTGTAGTCCCAGCTACTCAGGAGGCTGAGGCAGGAGAATCGCTTGAACCCCGCAGGAGGTTGAAGTGAGCTGAGATCACACCACTGCACTCCAGCCTGGGTGATAAGAGTGAAACTTCATCTCCAAAAAAAAAAAAAGAAATAGAAAATAGGCTGGGTGTGGTGGCTTATGCCTGTAATCCCAGCACTTTGGGAAGTCGAAGCAGGCAGATCACTTGAGGTCAGGAGTTTCACACCAGCCCGGCCAATGTGGCGCAACCCCATCACTACTAAAAATACGAAGATTAGCCAGGCATGATTGCGTGTGCCTGTAATTCCAACCTGGGATGCTGGGGAATGAGAATTGCTTGAACCTGGGAGGTGGAGGCTGCAGTGAGCCAAAATCACACCACTGCACTCCAGCAGCCTAGGTAACAGAGTGAGACTCTGTCTAAAAAACAAAAACAAAAACAAAAAAACCACGCAAATAAATATTTCTGATCCTGTGCCAAATAATCAAAAACAAATACATTTATATAGCTACATGGCACAGAAATGAACAATTTTTATATTTTGTTCAATATATACACTGCAAATAAAAAGTAATCCTGGCCAGGCATGGTGGCTCACGCCTGAAAGTGCAGCACTTTGGGAGGCCGAGGCAGATGGATCACAAGGTCAGGAGATTGAGACCATCCTGGCCAACATGGTGAAACCCCATCTCTACTAAAATACAAAAAATTAGCTGGCCGTGGCTCCTGTAGTCCCAGCTACTCAGGACGCTGAGGCAGGGGAATGGCATGAACCCAGGAGGCAGAGAGGTTGCACTGAGCCGAGACTGAGCCACTGCACTCCAGCCTGGTGACAGAGCAAGACTCCGTCTCAAAAAAAAAAAAAAAAATCTAATCCTGTTGACTAGAATGAAGTACAGGCAATGGCAGAAATCACTGACTATAGTCACTGCACTATCATGACTGTTCCTGAATGTTTGTCAAAACTTAAAAGACACTCATATATAAAACTGGGTTTTTTGCAAAAACCATAAATCAATTTGTTTTGGATTTTACCTACCTTATGGTATCCACTTACAGTCTTTACAGAGCCCTTCAAATTGCTAGGTAATGTTTGCAGCCTGTTAGAAACTATATCACTACCGATGTGAGAATTCTGTATTTTAGAAAACAAACAGTACTTACCCTCTTTTTAATTTCTTCTTGCCTTTTCTTCTGTTGCCGTTCTTTTTCTTTTATCTTCTCTGCTATTTTTTTCTTTTCTGAAATTTTTACCTCTAAAAGTAAAAAAAAAGTTTTATTGACAGTTATACTGAGTATTTTCCAGTTTATTGATGAGACAGACATGATATTTGTATACTGTTAAGAGACTAAACCTTTCCCAGCTTCAAACAGTGATTTTTCTCACAAATAATGGGAAACTTCTGGGACGACTCCTTCTCCTCTCTAACGTGACCCCTAAGATCCAAATATCTCTTCATATTTCCCCACCGTCCTATAGGCAGGGCTTAGATCATTCAACTATAATTAATGCCAAAACCTCTACCCTTTCCTCCTAACAATACCTAGCACTCACACAGAAATACAGCAGGTATCTAATCTGATTATATTTTGAGGAGATACAGAAAAGTTGCAGGGAAAACAGAATACAGTGGGAATGGAAGGACACTTGGTTTCTAAATACCAAAATCTCCCATTTTGTTAGCGTTCTGTCATTTGTCTTAATACAAGTCACAAATGCTCAGCAAGACATAAAAACAAAAATGGAGGTGCCCCAGTGGCTCACCTGGTTTTACTTCTGCTTCCTCTTTTTTTTCATCATCATCGTCATCCCAGTTATCCTAAAGAAAAAGACTTCCATTAACAATTCTTGCTTTTCTGTGTGAACCTTATTATCAACTTAACTACAGAGAAATAAGTTTGTTGGTATTTTTTGGTATTGCATTAACTTTTTAAATTAATGTAGGGAGAACTGACATCTTATAATGCTGAGCTGCCCTAACCAAGAAAACAGCTGTCTTTCCATTTGATCAAGTACATTTTTTTATCTTTCAGAAGTGTTTTAAAGTAGTTTCCCTATTAGAGGCTCTGCACATTTCTCTTTAGATTTATTCCTAAGTATTTCATCTTGCATGTTGCTATTGTAAATAGGGCATTTTCCTATTATGTCCTCTAAGTGGCTATTATTTGTGTATAAAAACATATTGGCAAGACCCGGTCTCTACAAAAAAAAAAAAAAAAATTAAAAAATTAGCTGGGTGTGGTGGTATGTGCCTGTAGTCTCAGGTACTTGAGAGACTAATGTGGGAAGATCACTTGAGCCCAGGAGGGTAAGGCTGCAGTGAGTTATGATAGTGCCACTGCACTCTAGCCTGGACAACTCACTATCATAAAGACCCTGTCTCAAAACAAATAAACAAAAATAACTACTGGCTTTTTTATATGTTAATATCCTGCTACCTTACTGAATTCATTTATCTCTTAAGTTAGATTTACCATTGCTTCTCTGGGGTTTTCCAGGTATGCTACCTTATCTGGAAACAAAAGATAGCTCTACTTCTTTACCAATCCTTAGGCCCTCACAACCGATTTATCTAATTGGGCCAGCTAAACCTCTAGTACAATGTTGAACAGCAGCAGAGGTAATGGGCATTCTTGCTTTCTTGATGGAAATGCTCTATTGTTTCCCCATGAAGTGCTATGCATCCCAACAAATTTATGCAGTAAAATTTACCAGACTTTTTTTTTTTTTGAGACGGAGTTTCACTCTTCTTGCCCAGGCTGGAGTACAGTGGTGCGATCTCAGCTCACTGCAACCTCCACCTCCCACATTCAAGCGATTCTCCTGCCTCAGCCTCCCCAGTAGCTGCGATTACAAGCATGTACCACCACGCCTGGCTCATTTTTGTATTTTTAGTAGGAACATTTTTTTTTTTTTTGAGACGGAGTCTTGTTCTATTGCCCAGGCTGACTGGAGTACAGTGACGCGATCTCAGCTCACTGCAACCTCCGCCTCCCGGGTTCAAGTGATTCTCCTGCCTCAGCCTCCTGAGTAGCTGGGATTACCAGCGCACGCAACCATGCCTGGCTAATTTTGTATTCTTAGTAAAGACAGGATTTCACCATGTTGGTCACACTGGTCTTGATCTCATGATCCGCCCACCTCGACCTCCCAAAGTTCTCGAATTACAGGCGTGAGCCACCACACCTAGCCCCAGACTTTTCTTCCATTGCCTCTGGATGGATTTCAAGTCAATTAGAAAGTCTTTTCTTTGTTTTGTTTTGTTTTTGAGATGGAGTTTTGCTCTTGTTGTCCAGGCTGGAGTGCAATGGCGTGATCGTGGCTCACTGCAACTGCTGCCTACTGGGTTCAACCAATTCTCCTGCCTCAGCCTCCCAAGTAGCTGGGATTACAGGCATGCACTACCACGCCCAGCTAACTTTGCATTTTTAGTAGAGACGGGGTTTGCCCATGTTGGTCAGGCTGGTCTCAAACTCCCAACCTCAGGTGATCCGCCCACCTCCACCTCCCAAAGTGCTGGGATTACAGGCATGAGCCATTTCGCCCAGCCATAAAGTCTTTTCTTACACCTAAGAATTCACCCACAATTTTTTCTAGAATGTGTAGGGTTTCACTGTTTTTTTATTTAGATCTCTGATCTATTTGGAGTTTTTGTCTTGTGTATGATGTGCGACACGGATCTAGTTGTATTTTTTTCCAAAAGGGCTACCCAGTTGTCACCGCATCATTTATTAAAAACCCTTTAATAAATAATGATTTTCTCCCTGGGCTATGGTTTGAATGTGTCCTGTAAGTTCATGTGATGAAAACTGAATCTCCAATCCAACAGTGTTGAGAAGTAGGGTCTTTCAGAAATGGTTAGAGGCAAAGCCCTCATGAATGGATTATTAATACCTTTATCTTAGGAGTAGATACCTGATAAAAGGATGAGTTCTGCAATCCTTTGTGCTCTTTTGCCCTTCTGCCACAGGATAATAGCACAAGAAGGCCCTCACCAGATGCCAGCACCTTGATATTGGACTTCTCAGCCTCCATAACCATACGAAATAAATCTGTTTATAAAATACCCCATCTATTGCATTCTATTGCAGCAAAAAAAATTTTAAGATACCCTGTGACTTACCATACACTAAATGTTCATATATACTTGGTCTACTTCTGGGCTTTTGATCCTATCCCACTAATCTACTGTCTCTCCATACACCAGTACCATACTGGGGTTTGTTTTGTTTTGCTTTTTGAGACGGAGTTTCGCTCTCGTCGCCCAAGAGTAACCCAGGAGTGGGAGGCTGCAGTGAGTCGAGATTGCACCATTGCACTCCAGCCCAGATACAGTGCAAGACTTTGTCTCAAAAAAAAAAAAAAAAAAAAAAAAAAAAGGAGTCAAGGCCGGCACATGCCTGTAATTCCAATACTTTGGGAAGCCAAGGTGGGCAGATCACCTGAGGTTGGGAGTTCAAGACCAGCCTCACCAATATGGAGAAACCCCATCTCTACTAAAAGTACAAAATTTGCTGGGTGTGGTGGCACATGCCTGTAATTCCAGCTACTCAGGAGGCTGAGGCAGGAGAATCACTTGAACCTGGGAGGCAGAGGTTGTGGTGAGCCGAGATCGCGCCATTGCACTCTAGCCTGGGCAACAAGAGCAAAACTCTGTCTCCAAAAAAAAAAAAAAAAAGTCTAGAGCTGATCAAGCCTTCATGGATTCCACTCTAACTCAGGGCACTTTAAAATAGATCTAGGCAGGTGCAGCAGCTCAGACCTGTAATCCCAGCACTTTGGGTGGCCAAGGCGGGCAGATCACTTGAGACCAGGAGTTCTGAGACCAGCCTGACCAATATGATGAAACCCCATTTCTACTAAAAAATACAAAAATTAGGTAGGTGTGGTGGTGCACGCCCATAATCCTAGCCACTCAGGATGCTGAGGAACAAGAATCATTTGAGCTCAGGAGGCGGAAGTTGCAGTGAGCCAGGATCGAGCCACTGCACTTCCAGTCTGGGCAAGAGACTCTGTCTCAAAAAAAGAAAAGATCTACACTGTCTTTTCTATGCCTAACTCAATCACTGAGCTAAATATAAACCAATTATCAAACACAATTTTCTAAAAGCTCCACAAAACTTAGAAGGCTCAAGTTTAATAGGGACAGACACAGCCATATGATTAAAGACGTTTTTAATCATAGGTAGCCTGGCCATTGTCTCAGCAACCACCAGGCACACTATGACATGCCATTTGAAGCTGAGCGGCAAGATGGCAAATGCAAGGCAAGAGGCCCTGACGCTACTAAAGAAGCAAAGGCTGACTAATATGACTAATATGCCACACTATGACACCAAGCTTCTGGTTTCATAACACAAAGGGTCACAAATTTGTATCAGCCTAGAATATAAACTAACCAAGCCTTGATTCTTAATAAAAATCTCTAAGTCCACTAAATAAATTAAAAATTCAACATCATGATTAAGGCTGTCATACGGTCTGCAAGCATAATGAAAGGAACTTTGTATAAAAAAGTAAATGTATTTTTATAGTCACCTTACTTCAGCAATTTAACCCACAGCTCGCAGTTTTAACAGATTGAAAGCAAACCAGCTAGTCATTATCTGAATAACTATGATACTAGAGTTAGAAATTAGAGATCAAATGTTTGTATTTCGCCGTTAGTTTGCTAAGTGCTTATATTAATACATCACAGTACAAAAGGAACCAAAGAGCTAAAAATAAAAGTGAATTACTAGGCATTTTTTGTTGTTTAAATCTTCACAGAACACAAGAAAGCTGGATCTGTGAGTGATATGCAGCAGTGCTTCAGTTCATTTGCTTACTTCCAGAAGGTGCATATTTACAACCCTTCTGAACAACAGGTGTAGTAACAAGGTTAACTCTCACAACAGTCCTGTAAGGAAGGTCGTGTTATCCCCCTATTTTACAGAAAAGGAAACCGAGGCCCAGACACAGCCATCCCACAATCTCAGTGAAAAACTAAGGGACCTGCTCTGAATGGACCAAAATTCTTTAAAGTGTCATAGTACAAAGTTACAGTTAGAAGAATAAGTTCTGGTGTTCTATTACACAGTAAAGTGACTATAGCTAATAACAATGTTGTATATTTCAAGATAGCTCCATGAGAAAATTTTGAATGTTAACACCACAAAGAAATGATAAATGGGCCGGGTGCGGTGGCTCATGCCTGTAATCCCAGCACTTTGGGAGGCCGAGGCGGGCGGATCACAAGGTCAGGAGATCCAGACCATCCTGGCGAACACAGTGAAACCCCGTTTCTACTAAAACAGAAAAAATTAGCCGGGCATGGTGGCAGGCGCCTGTAGTCCCAGCTACTCGGGAGGCTGAGGCAGGAGAATGGTGTGAACCCGGGAGGCAGACGTTGCAGTGAGCCGAGATTGCACCACTGCCCTCCAGCCTGGGCGACAGAGACAGACTTTGTCTCAAAAAAAAAAAAAAAAAGAAATAAGAAATGATAAATGTTTAAAGTGATGAAATAGTAATTACAATGTATACATGCATTGAAACATCACAATATACCCCATAAATATGTACATTATGTGTCAAATTACAAAAACAATTTTAAAAAAGTTTTAAATAACTAAACATTTGATTGATCTCTTTTATTAAAAATTTAAAAAATGATTTACTTTTTAAAAAGCTTCTTTAAACACTTGGCCTACAAAGTTCGTGGTTTGGGTGGAGTCAGTTCACTGTAATAAAAACAGCTTACAACCCATCTTTAGAGTAACATGCTGAAATTCGTCCTTTAAATGTATATATGTAAACAGCTTCATTTAAGGCTTTAAACACAGTATTAAGGAAGGTCTTTAAAAAGTATGTTTTAAACACTTGCTTAGAAAATTCAGAGTCTGGTAAACAATTTAATTCACTGGAATAAAGCAGCTCACAATGCAAAATAATAATAAAAATAGTATTATAGTAAATATGACTTATTCCCTGAGTCCTGAAGTATAAAATAACTAACCTGGAAGTAAGTCCCTCTCCTGGAAACTGGGAATCTCATTAAAGGGAAGGATTATGACACATATTAAGATATGTCCAGCTGGAGGTATACTGGTTACCAACCTTCTCACTTAAATTGCCTGTAGTAGTTCTTTACCGATCTTTTTTTTTTTTTTTTTTGAGATAGAGTCTCACTCTGTCGCCAGAGTGACAATCTTGGTTCACTGCAACCTCCACCTCCTGGGTTCAAGCGATTCTCCTGCCTCAGCCTCCCAAGTAGTTGGTACTACAGGTACGCACCATCACACCCAGCTAATTTTTGTGCTTGTAGTAGAGACGGGGTTTCACCATGTTGGCCAGGATGGTCTTGAGCTCTTGACCTGGTGATCTGCCTGCCCCAGCCTCCCAGAGTGCTGGGATTACAGGCGTGAGCCACCGTGCCCGGCCCCTCCCAACTTTTTTTTTTTTTTTGAGACGGAGTTTCACTCTTGTTGCCCACGCTGGAGTACAATGGCACGATCTCGGCTCATTGTAGCCTCACCGCCTCTTGGGTTCAAGCGATTCTCCTGCCTCAGCCTCCCAAGTGGCCGGGATTACAGGTATGCGCCACCACAAACCGGCTAATTTTGTACTGTTAGTAGAGACGGGGTTTCTCCATGTTGGTCAGGCTGGTCTTGAACTCCCGACCTCAGGTGATCCACCCGCCTCAGCCTCCCAAAGTGCTGGGATTACAGGTGTGAGCCACTGTGCCTGGCTGATGAGTCATCCTTTCAAGGTATATTTTAGATTATGAATATGTCCATGTGATATGATTTCTTTCTGTTTTCTTTTCTGTCTTTCTGTTTTTTTTGTTTGTTTTTTTGAGATGGAGTTTTTCTCTTGTCGCCCAGGCTGGAGTGCAGTGGCATGATCTCAGCTCACTGCAGCCTCCACCTCCCAGGTTCAGGTGATTCTCCTGCCTTCAAGACCAGCCTGGCCAACATGGCGAACCCTTGTTTCTACTAAAAATACAAAAAAAATTAGCAGGGCATGGTGGTGTGCACCTGTGGTCCCAACTACTCAGGAGGCTGAGGACCAAGGATCACTTGAACCCAGGAGGCAGAGGTTGCAGTGAGCCGAGATCACGCCACTGCACTCCAGCCTGGGTAACAGAGAAAGCCTCCATTTAAAACAAAAAGAAAAAAAGACAAAAGAAAAAAACTGGTCTGCAAGCCTCTGGTACTAAGAGGTCAAGAAGGAAGAAGTATGGCTGAAAATAGGGAGCTCCATCTCAATACCCCCAAGGTAAACAAACAAACTCAACATTTTTGTATAATGTTGATGCTCCTCAGTTACCCTTTCCAGAAAACATCACCCCAGCCCACCCATATCATGGCTCCCTCAGCACATTCACACCAACTGTATGTCCACCTCTATCCCTGTCCCTAGTTTCTCCCATCAAAGCATAAATCTTACCCCAGACACATATCAGTACAGACATAATGAAGCTACCTTGACATTCTCTACTCCATCACAGAATGGATTTTAGTAGCAAAAGAAGTGGTTCTGGCCAGGAGCGGTGACTCATGCCTGTAATCCCAGCACTTTGGGAGGCCAAGGCAGGCGGGCCACAAGGTCAAGAGATTGAGACCATCCTGGCCAACATGGTAAAACCCCGTCTCTACTAAAAATACAAAAATTAGCTGGGTGTGGTGGCAGGCACCTGTAGTCCCAGCTACTTGGGAGGCTGACGCAGGAGAATTGCTTGAACCAGGGAGGCAGAGGTTGCAATGAGGTGAGATCACTTCACTGTACTCCAGCCTGGAGACAAGAGTGAGACTTCGTCTCAAAAAAAAAAAAAAAAAAAAAAAAAGCCGGGTGCAGTGGCTCACACCTGTAATCCCAGCACTTTGGAAGGCTGAGGCGGGTGGATCACCTGAAGTCAGGAGTTCGAGACCAGCCTAAACAACATAGAGAAACCCCATGTCTACTAAAAATACAAAATTAGCCGGGCGTGGTGGTGCATGCCTGTAATCCCAGACACTCGAGAGGCTGAGAATCTCCTGAGGCAGGAGAATCGCTTGAACCTGGGAGGCGAAGGTTGCGGTAAGCTGAGGTCACGCCACTGCACTCCAGCCTAGGCAACAAGAGCAAAACCCCGTCTCAAAAAAAAAGAAGTGGTTCTATCAACCTGTCCCAAGAAGAGCCATGACATCTGTTCCTCAGTTCATAAAAGGACCATCCAAACCTTGACTGTCACACTCTCTCCAAAGTGCTTAAAAGTCTGCCCTGAAGTTACTACCAAACTAGCACTAAGCCCCTAAAGAAAGGAACATAGTAAGTGTCATCAAAAAGAGACTAGTCACACTTCCAAACAGATGTAATTATAAAAGCAAAATGCCAGGTAGCTTTCCCCAGGAAATCAGAGTTTTTGTTTCCATCGTTATAAAATTAAGTGCCTGAAAAGTAGATTTAAGGTAGAATGTTCACCACGCTGCTTCAAACAATATGCCCAATTTTCTGTAAACACTAGGAGTCTGTAAATTCCAGCAGCAAATTCAGATAAAATGGAAAAAGGGTTCCTAGAGAAACAGCTAAAATTAACTTAAAATATGGAGCAAGTCTACAACTCACTTCAAAGAGCCCTAAATGGTTATTTGATTCAAGAGACTACCTATGAACATCCAATTAAATCCCTTACCCAATTATTTTTGGCAGCCAATTAATCTTTCAACTATAATATCCAATTTATCTTCAAAAGAATCACCCAGGCTGCTCTCCTAAAATGGCTAGCTTCTTAGAATAGGGCCTGTTTATAAACTACTTGCTTATCTATACTCTTGCCCTGCAGATACACACCCATCATTTAGGCCATTTCTATGAAAGAGATGGCTGCTTTTTAGCTTTAAAATCTGCTTCCTAATTGAACACATTATTAGAAGCAAAGCAGAAAACTTTAAATCTTGCTTTCTTTTTATTTCTAACAATGTGGCCAGTAGTTAGCTGGTTCTGTCTTCATAATATAAAACTACATTATGTCACATGCAATGAGAACACATTTAGGGCTGAAAATGCTTTCCAACTTAAGCAAGATATATTTATAGATTGTCAAATAGAAGTAGCTTCAAATGAGCAATAAAACTCTTTGCCCTATAGCAACAGCCTAGGAACTAACATATACTCCTTCTCCTTTTTTCTTTAAATAACTTGGTTTAGGTAAAACATAATCTCTTGCTGGAAAAAAAAAAAAAAGCCTTTAATTGGTGTTCTGTAAGCTGTGCAGTTCTACTCTGAGAGAACTCAGAACTATGCAACGAGATCTTGGCAAGTGTAGACTTCCAGCAAACTTTGTTTTTTAAAAGCCAAAATGTTCTTCCACCATCTCGGAATTATGCTGGGTGTCTAAAAGCCAAGGTGCCTGCCTTAGTAAATTCTACTTCATTTAATTCAATTCATTAAGCTTTTAACATACTACAATGGATCAGCACTCAGCTGAGTTCCATCTCAATGCCTACCTGTCTCATATTCAGGACAGTTATCAATCTACTTTCAACTCCGGCTAAGCAATATCAAGACACTGAACACTAAACAAGTGGTTTATTCACAATGATCCATCATGATGAGAAAATATTTTTCAATAACAAACATGCTTCCCAATTCAAAACTTGCTAGTTTATAAGAGTGGCAAGGTATGAAATGATATGATTGAGATTTTCTTGAAAATAATCTGGTTGGAGGAGCAAAGTGGGGATACAGAGGAAACAAGACAGGTCACTGGCTTATTAAATGTTTCTCTCTACTGCATGTTTGGAATTTTTCGTAAGTTACACATACACATACACACACTCTCTTCAAAATACCCATTTACTGGCAAAATGCCCACCTTCTGGGTATTCCCCAGTAATTTCACATTTCTGTAAAATACAGATCCTATTCTTTAGAAGTTGTTTCCAACCCTTGAAAAACATCCTTATCTGGTAGATTCAAACTATTTATTGGAATAGGATCCTAACAGAGGGTGAACGAGTAGGATGAGACAGGCTCAACTAAGTCTGTTCTTTAGGATCACTCTCTCTTTAAATGTATTGGGGTCTTGCTATTTTGCCCAGACTGGCTTCAAACTCCTAGGCTCAAGCAATCCTCTTGTCTCAGCCTCTTCAGGATCTTTTAAAAGAAATGCTGTATGGTTACAGAGGCAAATGCCTGAGATGGCTGAACACAGCTAGAAGTTTCTGCAAACTCTGCACCCTTTGAATAAATTTAGCTTCTAAACTGTTCTACTGAAATGCTAGGAGACTAGTAAAATGGAGTACAAGTTATGTTGTCCTTGCTTCCAGTAGGTACTTACTGCCTTCTCAGTCAACACATCCTACATATCATACCAGCAATGAGGAAGGAGTCATATATGCCAAGTGAACAATTCTTCCCACTGCCTCTGCACAACTATCAGGATAGGAAAAAAGGTAAATAAAGCCAGGGTGATGGGAAAGTATGCTCCCAAGTTCTCATCTTTTTAACTGGGGAAAAGCATAGCCTTTTCTCTCCATATATATTAATAGTTGTACAGTTTAGCCTAAGTCCACTTCTGCCACTGCCAGAGAGCTCTTTGAAAAGTCAAGGACAGCAAAATACTAAGTCTACTAAATGATAGTAAAGTGCTGGAGCAAATTATAACAAAGACATCAGTTTTCCTTTCATTTCCCAGAACATTACAAATGACATTAAACCTGATTTTTAAAGGTTAAGTACTACATGCTGACATAAACAGAAGACTTCATGGAAACTAAGCCTTGTCTCCAACCCCTCACAAAAAGTACAAAAACGTAAGAATTCAGAAATTTGGTGATATGGCTGAGCCTGCTGGCTCACGCCCACAATCCCAGTATTTTAGGAGGCCAAGGAGGATAGATCACTTGAGCCCAAGAGTTCAAGACCAGCCTGGGCAACAGGGCAAAACCCCATCTCTACCAACAACACAAAAATCAGCCAGTCTCACAACTCCATCTCAAAATAAATAGGCCAGGTGTAATGGCTCACACCTGTAATCTCAGCACTCTGGGAGGCTGAGGCGGGAAGATCACTTTGACCTCAGGAGTTCGAGACCAGCCTAGGTAACATGGCGAAACCCTGTCTCTCTAAAAAAAAATATGTATATATAAATTAGCTGGGCACAGTGGTGCACACCTGTAATCCCAGCTACTAGGGGGCTGAGGCTGGAGAATCACTTGAACCCGGGAGGCAGAGGTTGCAGAGATCGTGCCACTGCATTCCAGCCTGGGAGACCTGGTGAGACCTTGTCTCAAAAAATTAGATGGAGAGGCCGGGCGCGGTGGCTCAAGCCTGTAATCCCAGCACTTTGGGAGGCCGAGATGGGCGGATCACGAGGTCAGGAGATCGAGACCATCCTGGCTAAT
>NW_016822769.1:1016949-1020934 GCF_001698545.2 Rhinopithecus bieti | reverse complement strand
GCGGAGGGAGGGGCGGAGGGAGGGGCGGAGGGACACAGAGAGCAGAGGGAGGGGTACAGGGGGCGGAGGAGTGCTGGGTCGGGCTTCCAGCTCCCTACAACGCAGAACAGCACTGGAGTTCGTGGAGCTGGAAGACCGCCACCCGACTCTGGGCCCCGGGTAGGAAACGTAAGTGTCAGGAAGTTAGTAGGGTGGTTCTTTGGCGCCTGAGCCTCGCCAGTCTTCGTCGCCCGTCCCCTGCCAATGCCTACCCCGCTTCAACCTCAGGGTGCGCCGTCCCTCTGGTCACTGTGATCACGGTCCATGGCCGCGGGCGGATACCCACGCCGCGCTCAAAAGAGGTCTCTGAGGCCATGCCCGCCGGCGGGGGCGGTGGCCGGGCTTCCGGTACCCCAGAGGGAGCTGTCGCGCGCTAGGCGGAGGGGACCCTTCTGGAATCCGGCGGGCGCCGGGCGCAGATGCAGGAGCGGGTGGTGAGAGCCGCGTTCCTGGCATGTTTGCCTCGAGTTAGTCACGAAGGAATCGAAGACAGCCTCAGTCTTCGAGGCTTTTCCCTTCCTGTGAACCGCTTTGAGGCCAGCACATTGATTTTTTTTTTTTCTTTCCCAGAACAATTTCGGACCTCCTGGGGTCTATGCTAGGTATAAGGTGTATCTTTGTCCTCCATCAAGTAGCAAAGATAGACATGTAAACAAATTTCGACACTGTGATGACTGCAACAAAAAGCAGCATTATGAGGTTGAACGTAAAAGGATAACATTAGCGGTGGCGGGGGCCAGAGGATGAAGGAAGGCTTCCTGAGGTAGGCGCTGGCGAAACTGAAGTTGGAGAGAGCAAGTGGCATTTGCTGAAGTGCATTTCCAGTAGAAAGAACTCCAGTGGTCCCTCACCTGACTGAGTGGCGCAGTCAGAGATAAACGGAACAGGTACACTGACCAGAAAGGGCAAGACGGGCTAAACTTCGCCCTTGGGCCACTGGGCTCCCCCGCAGGATTTTAAAGGGCTAGTCAGTTCATGGATTTTGTTTTTGTTATTTTCGCAATTTATTTTCAAATATGTAATACACGAACTTGGTACAACATTCATATGATTAAAAGGTAGATACGTGGGCAGGACGCGGTGGCTCACGCCTGTAATCCCAGCACTTCGGGAGGCCAAGGCGGGCGGATCACTTGCGGTCAGGAGTTCGAGACCAGTCTGGCCAATATGGTGATAACCCGCCTGTACTGAAAATACAAAAATTACCTGAGTGTGGTGGCGGACGCCTGTAATCCCAACTACTGGGGAGGCTAAGGCAGGGTAATTGCTTGAACCCAGGAGGCGGAGGTTGCAATGAGCCAAGATCACGCCACTGCACTCCAGCCTGGGCGACAGAGCAAGACCCCGTCTCACCAAAAAAATAAAAATAAATACACACACATATATATATATACAGACATATATATATACACATACATATATATACACACACACACGGCCTGTGGTGGGCGCCTGTAATCCCACCCACTCGGAAGGCTGAGGCAGGAGAGTCACTTGAACCCGGGAGGTGTAGGTTGCAGCGGTGAGCCGAGATTGCGCCACTGCACTCCAGCATGGGAGACAGAGTCAGACTCCGTCTCAAAAAAAAAAAAAGATAGATACAATGATCAGCTGCTCCGCTAAGTTCTTTCTAGTGGTAACCATTGTTCCCCCTTTCCAGTGTATCTTTTCAGATTCTACAAATAAACATTTTATAAAGATAGTCCTTCAATACGTATTCTGCAGCCCAGTTAAAATGTGAGAGGCTATGATCTACAGGCAGCCATTTATAAAGGTGGATTGGGGCCCGACGCAGTGGCTCACGTCTGTAATCCCGGCACTCTGGGAGGCCGAATGGGGAGGATCGCTTGAGTCCAGGATTTCGAGACCAACCTGGCCAACATGGTGAGACCCCCATCTCTACCAAAAGTGTGTGTGTATATATATATATATACACATATCTCCAGGCATAGTGGTGTGCACCTGTGGTCCTGTGGTCTCAGCTACTCAGGAGGCTGAGGCAGTCGAGGCTGCAGTGAGCCACATTCTGGCCACTACACTCCAGCCTGGGCATCAAAGTGACAAAACCAAAAAAAAAAAAAAACTGTGGATTTGGATTGGAAGGAGGCAAGAAAGAAGGCAGGAAAAGGATTGAATGTAAGTCCCTAAGGACACAATCTTACAATTGTATCTCCAACATTTGGCATAGTACGAATATGTAAGTATTTTATGAATTAATTAAATGAAAAGAACACAAGCCTAAATTAAGGCAATGGCAATGGAGAAGAAGAAACCAACTTCAGAAATATTTAAAAGTCATCGTCAGTGAAACTTAGTGACTGTAATGGTTAATTTTATGTATCAACTTGGCTAGGCAATGGTACTCATGTTACTCAGTTTTTGGTCAAACACTAGTCTAGTTGTTGCTATGAATGTATTTGTTAGATGTGATGAACATTTAAATCAGCAGACTTTGATTAAAGTAAATTACCCTCTATAATGAGGACGGGCTGCATCCGGTCAGTTCAAATTAAGACAAGACCCTTAGGAAGAAGCAATTCAGCCTCCAGACTGCAGCATCAAATCTCCCTGGGTCTCCAGGCTGTTTGCCTGCCCTGCAGACTTCAGACTTGCCAGCTCCCAGAGTAATGTAAGCCAATTCCTTAAAATAAATCTCTTTCTGCATATACACATCCTACTGATTCTGTTTCTCTGGAGAACCCAGACTAATATAGTGTCTGACTGGATATGGAGGAGGAGGGGAAGGGAGAAATAGAAGACAGAGGATGCCTTTGGAGATTGAGTGACACCTAGTTGCTTAAGTCAAAAACCTGAAAACTGGCCAGGCATGCTTGTTATGGGCTCATGCCTGTAATCCCAGCACTTTACGAGGCTGAGGCAGGCAGATCATTTGAGGTAATTCAAGACCAACCTGGCCAACGTGATGAAACCCCAAGACCACTAAAAATACAAAAATTAGCCGGGCGTGGTGGCACATGCCTGTAACCCCAGCTCCTCAGGAGGCTAAAGAAGGAAAATTACTTGAACCCGGGAGACAGAGGTTGCAGTGAGCCGAGATTGTGCCACTCCACTCCAGCCTGGGAGAGACTCCATCTGAAAACAAATAACAACAACAACAAAAATGCTGGGCATGGTGGCTCACGCCTGTAATCCCAGCACTTTGGGAGGCCGAGGAGGCAGATCACCTGAGGTCAGGAGTTCAAGACCAGCCTGGCCAACATGGCAAACCCTGTCTCTACTAAAAATAAAAAAATTAGCTAGGCGTGTTGGCAGGCACCGTAATACCAGCTACTTGGGAAGATGAGGCAGGAGAATCACTTGAACGGGGAGGCAGAGGTTGCAGTGAGCCGAGATCGCGCCAGTGCACTTTAGCCTGTGCAACAAAAGCGAAACTCTGTCTCAAAAAAAAAAAAAAAAAAAAAAAGAAGGCCAGGCGTGGTGGCTCATGCCTGTAATCCCAGCATTTTGGGAGGCCAAGACGGGCGGATCACTTAAGGTCAGGAGTTCGAGACCAGCCTGGACAACATGATGAAACCTGTCTCTACTAAAAATACAAAAATTAGCCAGGTGTGGTGGCTCATGCCTGTAATTCCAGCTACTTGGGAGGTTGAGGCAGGACAACGGTTTGAACCCAGGAGGCAGAGGTTGTAGTGAGCCGAGATTGTGCCATTGCACTCCAGCCTAGGCGACACTCTATCAAAAACAAAACAAAACAAAACAAAAAATTGGGGCATGTGGGTTGAAGGTACTATGGAAAAATTCATGGGCTTATGTGCATGCAGTGTTGTTTTCAAAGCAGAAATTGAGAATTCATTTATAGTGGTGTGCATACTGCTTTTTCAAATGAGGAAGCAGGAAAACAAGAGTCTAGACCTATGTGTTAGGGACTTCCTTTAGTCCGTAAAATTTGTGCCGGGGGCCGGGCGCGGTGGCTCAAGCCTGTAAT
>NW_016822769.1:976004-1016555 GCF_001698545.2 Rhinopithecus bieti | reverse complement strand
AAAAAAAAAAAAAAAAAAAAAAAAAAAAAAAAAAAAAAAAAAAAATTTGTGCCGGGGCCAGGCGTGGTGGCTCACGCCTGTAATCCCAGCACTTTGGGAGGCCAAGACGGCCAGATCACAAGGTCAGGAGATCGAGACCATCCTGGTTAACACGGTGAAACCCCGCCTCTACTAAAAATACAAAAAAAAATTAGCCGGACGTGGTGGCGGGCGCCTCTAGTCCCAGATACACTGGAGGCTGAGGCAGGAGAATGGCGTGAAACCGGGGGGCGGAGCTTGCAGTGAGCCGAGATCGCGCCACTGCACTCCAGCCTGGGCTACAGAGTGAGACTACGTCTCAAAAAAAAACAAACAAAACAAACAAACCAAAAAAAACTTGTGCCGGGCATGGTGGCTCGCGCCTGTAATCCCAGCACTTTGGGAGGCTGAGGCAGGCTCAGGAGTTCAAGACCAGGCTGGCCAACCTGGTGAGACCCCCGTCTCTACTAAAAATACAAAAAATTAACCGGGTGTGGTGGTGCACTCCTGTAGTTCCAGCTATTCAGAAGGCTGAGGCAGGAGAATCGCTTGAACCTAGGAGGCAGAGGTTGCAGTGAGCTGAGATCACACCACTACACTCCAGCCTGGGCAACAGAGTGAGACTGTCTTAAAACAAACACACAAAAACACTGTGACTCAAAGGTTAGTCTCTAGGGGAGCTCTATAATCACAAATACAGTGACAGTATTCCCATTTTACAGACGAGCAGACTAGGTAATCAATGTTTCTTAACAAATTAACATTAAAACTTCTGTCAAGAAGTTCCAGGCCAGGCACAGTGGCTCATGTCTAAAATGCCGGCACGAAGGGAGGCTGAGGCAGGAGGATCACTTGAGCTCATTTCAAGACCAGCCTGGGCAACATGGCAAGACTATCTCTACAAAAAATAAAAAATTAGCCAGGCATGGTGGCGCACACCTGTAGTCCCAGCTACTCAGAAGACTGAACTGGGAGGATCACTTGTGCCTGAAAGGTTGAGGCTGCAGTGAGCCATGATTGTGCCACTGCACTCCAGCCTGGACGACAGGGCCAGCCCACCTCAAAAAAAGTTTCATCATGGCCGGGTGCAGTGCTTATGCCTGTCATCCCAGCACTTTGGGAGGCAGAGGCAGGTGGATTGCCTGAAGTCAGGAGTTCTACCAGCTACTCAGGAGGCTGAGGCAGGAGAATCACTTGAACCCTGGAGGCAGAGGTTGCAGTGAACCAAGATTGTGCCACTGCACCCCCGCCTAGGTGACAGTGAGACTTCATCTCAAAAAACAAAAAACAAAAGGCGCGGTAGCTCATGCCTGTAATTCCAGCACTTTGGGAGGCCGAGGCAGGCGGATCACGAGGTCAGGAGATTGAGACCATCCTGGCTAACACGGTGAAACCCTATCTCTACTAAAAATACAAAAAAAAAAAAAAAAATTTAGCCAGGCATGGTGGCAGGTGCCTGTAGTCCCAGCCACTTGGGAGGCTGAGGCAGGAGAATGGTGTGAACCCGGGAGGCGGAGCTTGCAGTGAGCCGAGATCGCACCACTGCACTCCAGCATGGACAACAGAGCAGACTCCATCTCAAAAAAAAAAAAAAAAAAAAGGTTTCATCATTAAAGCTGTAGAAGAGTAAATGAACAGCACAAATGAAGCAGAGTGCTTATAGGTTCTTGTTTTTTTTGAGATGGAATTTTGCTCTCATTGCCCAGGCTGGAATGCAGTGGTGCAATCTCTGCTCACTGCAACCTCTGCCTCCTGGGTTCAAGCGATTCTCCTGCCTCAACTCCTGAGCAGCTGGGATTACAGGTTTGCGCCACCATGCCCAGATAATTTTTTGCACGCCCAGATAATTTTTTGCAGTTTTAGTAGAGATGGGTTTCATCATGTTGGCCAGGCTGGTCTCAAACTCCTAACCTCAGATGATCCACCCACCTCAGCCTCCCAAAGTGCAGGGATTATAGGCGTGAGCCACCGTGCCTGGCCTTATAGTTTCTTTTTAAGAGTAAGTACCTTAAGCATCAGACTCAAAATCTTATAAAGTTGGACTAGGTTAAGGCTGAAGAGCAGATTGTTTTAATTGGAAATAGGGGTAGGTCAAAACTCCTGTTTATAAAAGTGCAAAATTATGGAGTCATTACATGTTTTTTCTAATGATTTCTTGGGAATAAGAGTACATGTAAAAACAAATTTTGGCAGAGCACAGTGGCTCATGCTTGTAATCCCAGAACTTTGGGAGGCCAAAGCAGGTGGGCGGATCACTTGAGGGCAGGAGTTCAAGACCAGCCTGGCCAACGTGGTGAAACTCTACTAAAAATACAAAAATTGGCTGAGCATTGTGGTGCACTCCTGTGGTCCCAGCTACTAGGGAGGCTGAGGCAGGAGAATCGCTGGAAACCGGGAGGCAGAGGTTGCAGGGAGCTGAGATCCCACCACTGCACTCCAGCCTGGGCAACAGAGCAAGATCTCATCTCAGTAAATAAATAAATAGTAAGTTTTTTATTTATATGATTTGATAAAGTTAATTTTTTTTATTTTAAGCCAAAATGAAAACCAAAACCCTACCCCGTGAGTCTTAAGACATGAAACTGCCTCCATTCAACTTCCATATATTTTTCCATACTTACTCTTACAGACTGCCGTAAAATCCTAGAGTACCTTCCCATTCCTACCTGGCCAGCGGAAAAAACATGCCTTCCTCAGGGAGTGCCTAAAATCCACATGGTTAGTCAGCTCTCAGTAAACCACACAAGCCCAGAGATTCTCCCCAGAGCCTTAACAATCTTCTGACCCGACTGTCCACTATGATGCTGTCATGCAGTGCATTAACTGTCTTAGAGAAAGGGAATACTTTGCATGGACAGTTACATAACTTCTAACTGGCCTCCCACCCACCCACTCTATTTCCAAAGCGATCTTTTAATATACACACCTGATCACTTACTCCCTTAACTGAGCCTCCTCTCCCCACAGCCAAGCCTAGCTTTAGCCCTTTAACAAATATTTTAAGGATCTTGACTTTCTCTACTGGTAGATTTTAAGCTTAAGATTTTAAGGCATTGTCTGTTTTGCCACCTTCTAGACCATTCACAGAGCCTGGCATGGTGCCTAATACATAGTAGTGGTTTTTTTTTTTTTTTTTTTTTTTTGAGACAGAGTCTCTCTGTCACCCAGGCTGGAGTGCAGTGGCGCAATCTTGGTTCACTGCAATCTCTGCCTCCTGGGTTCAAGCGATTCTCCTGCCTCAGCCTTCCAAGTAGCTGGGACTACAGGAGTGCACTAACATGCCCGGCTAATTTTTGTATTTTTAGAAGAGATGGGGTTTCACCATGTTATCCAGGCTGGTCTCAACTCCTGACCTCAAGTGATCTGCCCACTTCAGCCTCCCAAAGTGCTGGGATAATAGGCGTGAGCCACCCCGATCGGCCTAACGGGTCTTTTAAAAAACACAACCCACTGCTTTCTTAAAAACACTCCCTGACATCCGTGGTCCTGTGGTATTACAATATCCTGATCCTACTGCTCATTCCTGCCTTCTGGCTTCAAACATCTTTCAGAGCCCCGTATCTAGTTCTGTTCCCTCCTTGAGAACTACCTGCTTTAACATCTCCATTCTGGTATGTTACTTGTATATTGCTTTATGGTTTATAGCATGCTTCTGACATTTCATTTGATCCTTATCATTCTGAAAGGTAGGTAACAACCCTCTTGCTTAGTAAGTGGCTGGGTTTTCAGGGACTTGAATTCAATTTTGATTCTGAACTTCATGCTTTCATTGACCATGCTCTCAACTATCTGCCTGAATAATGTTATAGTGCAATCACTTACTTCTCAAGTGGCTTTCAAAACTGTGTGCACATCAAACTCCTTTGGAGTGTAGGGAAAATAGCTATCACAAAGTCTCGTCAGAGAAACTAGTGTGGGACCAGAGCGCTACTATGCTATAGTTACATTGGCTCATTATTTTAGCTCATACATCGACTATATTCCTCCTCTTAGCACACTATAATCTGGTTCACTGTTGCCATCTCATCTCTCCTTTTCAAAACCAACCCCTTTTATTCTGGTTGGTATCTTCAAGTGTTTTTCACCTCTGCTCATAGTAGTTCCAGCAATAATGTCCTTCCTTCTAAGATCATTACTGTAATGGTAATTAAGAGACCTACATTCTAGTCCTAGCTCTGTGATCTTGGGAAAACACTATAAAATAAAGAGGTACACCTAGAACTTGAAATTTTCTTCATTTAAAATGAATTATTACCTGTAGGTCTAGTTTGTACCACTGTATATTCTTTTTTTTTTTTTGTTGAGTACGGAGTTGCGCTCGTGAGTCACTCTCCTAGGCTGGAGAATCATGGCCGACTCTCTCCACGCCTCCACTGCACATGCTCGCCTATTCCCGGGTTTAACACCATTCTCTCTTGCTCAGCCTCCCGATAGCTGGGACTCACAGGCACGCCCGCCACCGAAGAATTGTCATTCTCCTTTCTCCCTGGAACATTTTTCGCCCCAGGCTAGTTTTTGTATTTTTTAGTTAGAGACGCACCGTGTTAGCCAGCCGACTGCGTCTCGGACTCTTCTGACCCTCTGTGATCCGCCTCGTCTCGGCCCTCACGCCAAGTGCTGGATTACGGCTTGAGCCATCCGCGCCCGGTGGAAACCCCCCTCCACCACTGGATATTGCCTTAGCACTTTTATAATAACAATTTTGCTTCTGGCTAAATTAGACTTATTATTAACTTGGAAAGCTTTGTATTCATGTACATAACATATCATATCAATATGCCACAAGCACCTTAGGAAATCACGATGCTACAAGAATGAGAGTGAGAATAAATTAACCAAGTCTCCCAAGAGGAAACATGCACAGTCTTGGGCACTAGCTTTTCCAAGTCCAATTTCTTTGTTTTTCCAACATCAATAAAAAACTAAGTAAATCAGTGAAAAAAAAAATTAAAATAGATTCTAAACAAAAGATAGAATAAAACAGCCTGTACAAATACTGTCTTTCGTTTAATAATTATAATGTTCTGATGCTGATAAATTTAATCATATTCAAAGAGAGGAGTGCTTCCATAGAAAAAAGATTTATTTTCACAACAAACCTGTGACCGGTCGGCTTTGTGATTTAGCAATTCGAAGATTGAGAAAACTCAAATCTACAATCTGAAAATAGTTTCACGGCTAAATACTGCATAGTAATAATATTACAGCACAGCTAACACTCTATATATATTGAGATTTTTAAATGCATGACTGTTGTATATTTGATTAATCACTTGTTGGAAACAGGCAGAGAGAATATTAACTCCCCCCGTAATCCTTTGAATGCCAAAGGACACTGCCTTTGAAAAATCTCCATTTCAAAAGATGAATAGGAGTCATTGACTTATATTTCTTATACAAAAGATTTGATAGAAATCAGACACAAAATACGAAAATTACTATTTTACAGATAATATATAAATTTTGGTCTCATTCAGTGAGACATGTCCTAATTAGGCTAAATGCTCATTCACAAATGGTCAACTATCCCAAGTCATACGAATGCCAAACCCTTACCAAAAGCTATGAAATGAAACAAAAATGATAATGATGCCTAGAATAGCTCAATCTTTCTTTTATTATTCCTCCACTGATATCGTTGATAAGTTCTGTGAAAGTCGGTCCAGTTGAAAGAAAGAAAAGAAAAGAAAAAAAAAAAAGAAAAGAACACGCTCCTACCACAAAGAGATGTCTGGTAAAGCTCTTAATCTATTGCACCTCTCAACCCAGTGTCACATTTAGCTACAATACACTTGATGTTCCTCATACTGGCTTATTAGAATCACCAGGAGAGTCTTAACGCAAAAAAAAAACACAAAAAAAAGAAAGGAAGAAAAACCAACCAACCAACCAAAAAAGCCAGAACTCTCAGGCCCCTCTCGAAATCCAGTGAGACAATTTTCCAGGGGTAGGCCCCAGAAATCTATTTTAAGAGCTCCTTAGAGTAATTCTAATGGTCAGGTTTAGGAACCAACTGATGTATCTTAAAATACTAATATCAAAAGCATAAACTAGTATAAACTTGTCGCTCTCTCCCACCACCCCACCCTTTTTTAAAAAAAGATCTCAAATCATGTTATACCCCCAGAACTCTCACCTCTGGGCAAGTAATTTCAATTCAAGATACAGAGAAACATTTTATAAAAATGTATCCTAATTAGTAAGACTTGGATTCCAATAATAACTTAAGTAGCATTTCAATATAAGATACTCAGTTTTGTGGTTCGTATTATGAAAATTCTTAAATGTATTTTATACAGGTTCGTCGTAGGCTTTCAACTCAGGGGAAGACATGAGAAGTAATGACGTAAGCACATTACCACTAAAAAAATACTATACTCAATTATAGCTCATAAGAGGAATAAGAAAGTGAATGAATGACAACCCTAAGGCCTTTTGGCCCATACATTTTTGTTCCCAGTCCACTCTTCCCCTATAAGGGGAAATAAAATAAACATTCTTTACTAGTTGCTTGGCATAGTTATTCGGTGGGTAACTATTAACTAAGTTAATTTAGATACACAAGATTAAAAGAGATAACAAATAAATACCTAGGAAGACAAAGAGAAGTCAGGTCAGAAAACCTTAACTAGCTAATGATGTAGTATATAACACCATCATATTAGTACAATTAAATAAAGGCTTCAATGTCCTTTACATTTTAGCTTTATGTGATTGACACAGACATGAAAGAGATCTGGTCCTTATGAAGAATTCTGTGCTCGCAGGAAAGATTTGTAGGAGTAATGAAATGCTTTCTTCATTGATGAGATGAAGTCTTTCAGGCAAGTTGACGGAACAAAACAATGAGAAACGAACTTCTTTAGAAGGTTGACTGAAAGTAAGATCTAGCTGAAAAAGTCATTGGCCAAAGATAATTTTTTTAAAAAACCATTCTGTTAACCCTTGAAAAACAAAACAAAAAAACAAAAAAAAAAAAAAAAAAAAAAAAAAAAAAAAAAAAAAAAAAAAAAAAAAAAAACAATGTACACATTCATTTCACTGACAGTTACAAGAAAATAGCCGTTTATAGAAGTTACACAATGCTTTCAACAAATCCCAAACAAATTTTGGGAAACAGATAAAGCCACTGGGTAAAAATAAATATACATACTAGCTAATATAAAACAATTTATGGTTACGAATTGTCATCAATTCTCTTAGGACACAAGGAGAAATACGGTGATATAAATCTGATGAGGGCTACATATATTACATGGAATTAAAAAACAACTGATTAAAACATCGTAACAATGATACAAATATTTAAAAGAATGTCTTAAAAGTCAGGAATTTACCACTGGAAATAGCATGACTTTAATATGTACTCCAGAGTTGTAATGTGTATACAGGTCACTTTCGCTGTGTCTCACCAGGTATCCACCTCTCCTGCATTTACTAGTCAGTTTTTGAAGAGTTCATGTTTCCTGTGTGAGCTGAAGGGGCTGGGCACATTTCAATTTAAAAAATATACACCTCTGATTAACTAAATGGAAGTATTTTATGTCTACCAACAGATAAAGAAAAGAGAGGATAATGGGAAGACAAGACATTATGTTAAGGTGGAAGGAAGCTGGCTAAATTGTCTCTGTAAATTATCTTAAATTTTGTATTAACAAATTTAAAATGACTCAAATAAAGTAATGAAGAAAAAAATATTAATTTGGCCTCAAGAAATTTTCTCAAGCCATATAAAATTTTCTTAGTTTATTTCTTTACGGAAGCATCTTCTGCTTGATCAGCTGACTTAAAGGAACTTTCCTAGCGTGGGACTGAAAACAACTTAATCATTGATAAAAGATGATTAGTTTAAAAGTTGGTTTTATTATTGAAGTGCCCACAGGCACAAGAGAATAGGTGCTTACATTTCCCTTTAGATTATGGGAAAGCCCTTTGAGAATGCACTAAATCAGGAAATCTTTCAGCAAACAGAATGCATGCTGAAAGTTCAGATCTCATATAAATTTTGGGTTTCGCTGTTTGAGCATAAAAAGGAAGGGAGCAGGGAGAAATGTAACTAGGTTCACAATTTTGAGCAAGAGCATATGTAAAGGTAACGTATGTACATTTTATTTCAAGAAAGACAGAAGACAAACAGCATAAAGATGCCCAGATGCCCTAAAGATAAATACATTTCAAAGATTCTCATTAAAATGAATCTGTAGTATTTTTTTCCTGCAAGCAAAATACCTTTCTTTAAATAAAATTAAAAAAATCAGTATTCTGAATTGCAAATGCTTTTGCTTTTTTTTTTTGCAGAAAATCTGCCATGATTATTTTTTTAATGAATAAGGATTTTCCACAAAACAGGCTTGCTCTACATGCTAGATTTTTAAACAGTTCAGTGACACAATATGCTAACTACATACACAACAGATAATATAGTAAGAAAACACTCAACCTGATGAAAAGTTAAAATCTTCATTAATACACTGAAAATTGACATAACTCATGCCTTTAAAATCAAAATACAAAATTAAATGTTTTCCTAAAAGATTTCCTTATTTTAAGGATTCATTTGAAAATGAAGCTGCATGTAATTTGTACAGTAAGTTGTACAAGTAAACAGGTAATATACATAAAAAATTAATTGACATACTCCTCAATTATCAGTTGTCCACCTTTAATTTCCAATACTGTACTTTCTTAACAAGCATACAAAATATCAAACTTCTCTTTAGAAAAAGTGCCGTTCTTTGACATCCTTTACACAAAAACAGTCTGAGCCTGTGGCATGTTAATGCAGTTGAGAGGCAAAGCATACGAACTTTTACAAATTCTACCTTCCATAAAAAGCCTCCCGAAAAGGAGATTACACGCCACTATAAAAATATCAACCTCTTGTGGTAGCTGCATTAGAGAACCAAGGCTTGAAGACTATTTTCATATAGCATAGAAAAACCACTATGAGAGCATATTAACTGCATTGGTGGCTTGGGAGTGTACTGTGCCACAGGATTATGCATAGCTACTGTTAGGTACCAAGACTGTTACACAGTTTTAAATTGATTGTAACTGAGGGCATAACAGAGGTACTACCAGCCCATGCAAAATAACTAAAAATACTGAGTCACTGTGCTGAATACTTCATTCCTGGAGAAAACCAAAGGCAGCAGTAACTAAATCAAGCCAAACAGGTGACCAAACTTTCTCCTCAAAGATTTCTGAGCACAGTGAAGTCTGAGGTATACCTTTATCCATTAAATCTGTGTGCCATTGCAAGATATTACCATTTGAGAATATACGCCATCACAATGGTTTAAATCTTTTGTATATTAGTCATTCATATATTCTTATCTACCCAGTCTCTTGATTTTTGAAAAGATTTCACCTACAGTAGAATATTACAGAAACAAAATATAAATGCATGTCTTTCTAAATGAAACTTACATGGACTAAAAGTAGAGAATATTTTTAAACAAATATACAATGTGCAGGCAGACAAAGCAGGAAAACGGCCATTCAAATGTATAATAAAAAACTAAAAACTGACTATCTCCAGAAAACTATGAAGCGCCTCAACTAAACGGAATGCATAATGAAATTCTAATCTAATACAGGTCAAAAATGTAAAAAGGTTATAAACCTTAACAGGAAAAATAAAACAACTTTTACTGGCCATTCCTGTTGAAATGAGAATCATAAAGTAACAGAAAAGTGGCTACAAACCCACTTAGAGCACCAAACAGAGAGAAAATAAAAGTCCATTTTCATCTCTGTTATTATCATAAAATCCTGTGTGACTACAGGTCAAACTGCTGGTGGCAGAAACAGAATTCTTTATAAACTGCAGATGTCCTGTACATAAAAAAATTTCACTGGAGTTGCACTAGTTCTAAAGACTCTTCTGTTTTAGCCTACCTACTATATGTATTCGATCTGAGATAGATAAAGTCTCTTTCTGTAACCCTTGATNCTAATCTAATACAGGTCAAAATGTAAAAGGTTATAAACCTTAACAGGAAAATAAAACAACTTTTACTGGCCATTCCTGTTGAAATGAGAATCATAAAGTAACAGAAAAGTGGCTACAAACCCACTTAGAGCACCAAACAGAGAGAAAATAAAAGTCCATTTTCATCTCTGTTATTATCATAAAATCCTGTGTGACTACAGGTCAAACTGCTGGTGGCAGAAACAGAATTCTTTATAAACTGCAGATGTCCTGTACATAAAAAAATTTCACTGGAGTTGCACTAGTTCTAAAGACTCTTCTGTTTTAGCCTACCTACTATATGTATTCGATCTGAGATAGATAAAGTCTCTTTCTGTAACCCTTGATTATTATTGGGCACCAAAGATAAGAAAAGCAAGACGGGGTACAAAATGCAAAATTTCAACAGTAATGGCAATGTTTTGTCTTAGTCCAAAAGGGTCCTGCATTCTCTCCCCCTTCAGTGATTTGACAAGTCTTTGTACTTAATCTGGGGGCAGCAAATCATGCAAGCGAAATCTGTCTCTGATGTGTGGTCGAACATCTTCATTCTGTGTGGAAAAAAGACAATTTTTAAAAAGGCATATAATTTCAAAGATATGATCCTCATAACATAGATATTCTTACCTTGCAGAGAAAACATACCAGTTTTTATGACATATTTTGTTTGCCAAACGGAAATACTACACAGATGCAGTTAATTTTAGATTTTTTAAAATTGTCATTGAATTTTTTTTTTTTTTTAATTTTTATTTTCTGAGACAGAGTCCTGCTCTGTTGCTTAGGCTGGAGTGCAATGGCACAATCTCAGCTCACTGCAACTTCTACCTCCTGGGTTCAAGCGATTCTCGTGCCTCAGCCTCCTAAGTAGCTGGGAATACAGATGCCAGCCACCATGTCTGGCTAATTTTTTGTGATTTTTGTACAGGTGGGGTTTCACCATGTTGGCCAGGCTGGTCTTCAACTCCTGACCTCAAGTGATCTGCCCACCTTGGCCTCCCAAGATTTGTTTATTTATTTATAAATGAATGAATGAATGAATGACAGGGTCTTGCTCTTTCACCCAGGCTGGAATGCAGTGGCACAATCCTGGTTCACTGGAGCCTCAAACTTCTGGGCTCAAGCAATCCTCCCACCTCAGCCTCCTGAGTAGCTGGAATTATAGGCACATACCACAATGCCCTGCTTGCTTGCTTGCTTATGTATGTATGTATGTAGCGATGAGGTCTCATTATGTTGACCTGGCTAGTCTCAAACTCCTGGCCTCAAGTAATCCTCCCACCTTAGCCTTCCAAAATGGTGGGATTACTGCTAGGTACAGTGGCTCATGCCTGTAATCCCAGCACTTTGGGAGGCCAAGGCAGGTAGATTACCTGAGGTGAGGAGTTCAAAGATCAGCCTGGCCAACATGGTGAAACCCAGTCTCTACTAAAAATACAAAAAATTAGCCAGGCATGGTGGCGGGTGCCAGTAATCCCAGCTACTTAGAAGGCGGAGGCACGACAATCACTTGAACCCGGGAGGTGGAGGCTTCAGTGAGCTGAGATCGCGCCACTGCACTCCAGCCTGGGCGAAAGCGCAAGACCCTGTCTCAAACAAACAAACAAACAAAACCAGTGGGATTAAAAAGGTGTGTACTACTACACTCCGCCAAAGTTTCATTAAGCAATAGAGGCCAAACCAAGATAGGTAAAAGGGAATTCTACTTTCTACATAGGTCTTTAAAGCTAAGTGTTCCATGTGATATAGAAATAGAATTCCCAGAATAAAATTTCGGTGGCATAAGCATTAATTCTAGATGTGAATTATAATATCAAAATGAAAAATTTAATGTTTTTTTGTTTGTTTTGTTTTGAAACGAAGCCTCACTCTGTCGCCCAGGCTGGAGTGCAGTGGTGCAATCTCGGCTCACTGCAACCTCCGCCTCCCAGGTTCAAGTGATTCTCCTACCTCAGCCTCTAGAGTAGTTGGGATTAGAGGCGCCCACCACCATGCCCAGCTCATTTTTGTATTTTTAGTAGAGAGGGGGTTTCACCATGTTGGCCAGGCTGGTCTTGATCTCCTGACCTCAAGTGACCCACCTGCCTCGGCCTCTCAAAGTGCTGGTATTACAGGCATGAGCCACCATGCCCGGCCAATTTAATGTTATTTCTAACACAACTGCCCAGCAACTTATAAGAGAAACACCACTGAAATAGTAAAGACATTCAATCTATAAATTCTTAAATACTGATAAGCATAATTTTAATATAATATATAAAGCCTGAAAATGTGGCTGGGTATGGTGGCTCACATCTGTAATCCCAGCATTATGGGAGGCTGAGCTGGGCAGATAGTTTGAGCCCAAGAGTTTGAGACCAGCCTGGGCAACACGGTAAAATCCCCTCTCTACAAAAAAACACAAAAATTTGCCAGGTGTGGTGGCACATGCTTATAGTCCCAGTTACCCAGGAGGCTGAGCCAGGAGGATTGATTGAGCCCAGGAAGTCAAGGCTGCTATGAGTAGTATTATGTTACTATACTGCAGCCTGGGTGACAGAACAAGACCCTGCCTCAAAAAACAAAAAAGTTTGAAAATGCACATAATCTTTTTCTTTTTTTTTTTCTTTTTTTTTTTTTTTAAGACAGAGTCTCGCTCTTGTCACCCAGGCTGGAGTGCAGTGGCCGGATCTCAACTCACTGCAAGCTCCGCCTCCCGGGTTCCCGCCATTCTCCTGCCTCAGCCTCCCGAGTAGCTGGGACTACAGGCGCCTGCCACCATGCCCGGCTAGTTTTTTGTATTTTTTTAGTAGAGACGGGGTTTCACCATATTAGCCAGGATGGTCTCGATCTCCTGGCCTCGTGATCCGCCCGTCTCAGCCTCCCAAAGTGCTGGGATTACAGGCTTGAGCCACCGCGCCCGGCCAACACATAATCTTTTACAACCTTTGCCCTTATCTCCCATGACAGATGACTTTATTATCATCGTTATTATTTTTAAAGAGCTGGAGTCTCACTATGTTGCCTAGTATGACCTCAAATTCCTAGGCTCAATCAATCTTCTTGCCTCAGACTCTAAAGTAGCTGGCACTACAGGCACCTATGATGGCACCTGTGACCTGGCTCACAGGTGACTTTTTAAGTCAGTACACATAAAGCAAAGACATTTAAAAAGATTTATTTCTTTTAACAAAACAAAACAGAGCTAACAAAACACAACAGAAAAGATAAGCTATACTTACCAGTTCTACAAGCTTCTCCAGGAATGGAATCAATTTTAGGAGTTCATTGTCATTTTATCCATAAACCAACTTTCTATAGGGATTCCATTAGAAAGCTAAAACAATAAATAAGTAATTAAATCCTCTTTTACTTATGCCTAGTTTGGAAAAAGTTAAAAAATAAACAAAGACTTATTAAGTAAACACTGATCTAAAAGTTCCTTTGAAAAGTAATGTCGCCAGACTTTTCTTTGACAACTCAATAGTGCAAGAGACAGAGGATAAGGAAATAAATTGAAGCCTATTGGTTTTTCAGTGTCATTTCTTCTCAGAGTACATAAAACTAAACAAGAAAGTTCCATTAAAACACATTCTACAAGGATCATTAATATAACTAAAATATTCCTTTATTCTTTCAAGAAATAGTTACAATTAGTACAATGCTAGATAGGCACTGTGAAAGATGGGACACCACCAATCTAAAGAGAATATAGAAAAGCCTATACTTTTCTCCCCCTTAAATACAGTGACCATATCTCCCATTCATTATTCTATTCCCATCGAGCAGGATAACCTGAAATATAGTAGAAACTTAACGAATTAATGGTATTTCATTGAAGAGGAGCCTAAAAACAAGAACGTAAGCCATACTTATTTTATGGTGAAAAATCTCTGGGATAAAATGTTTTAAAATTTAGGCTAAATGTTGTATATGAGATGAAGGATAATTGATATAATTTTATCTAGGAACCAAGATGAAATTCTTAAAGACATTTTTAAATGTAAACAAATAAAAGGATCTAAATAATATCCTATACAGCTTTTCCCTTGTTTTCTTTTATTGTAGACATTTTTAAACACAGAAGGACAAATCTAGTTTATACTCCAATTCACTTTCCATCATCCCTATTCTGGACTGGCTTATTGTGAAGCAAATCTAAGAAATCCTATCACATGGGGCTGGTTGCGGTGGCTCACAGCTGGAATCCCAGCACTCTGGGAGGCTGGGGCAGGTGGAGCACCTGAGGTCAGAAGTTCGAGACCAGTCTGGCCAACATAGCAAAACCCCATCTCTACTAATAATATAAAAAAATTAGCAAGGCATAGTGGTGTGCACCTGTAGTGCCAGCTACTCAGGAGGTGGAGGCAGGAGAATCACCTGAACCCGGGAGGTGGAGGCTGCAGTGAGCTGAGATCATGCCACTGCACTCCAGCCTGGGCGACAAGAGAAAAACTCCATCTCAAAAAAACAAACAAAAACAGAAAGACAGAAAAAAAAACAGAAAGAAATCATATCACATGGACATATTCATAATCTAAAATATACCTTGAAAGGATGACTCATCAGCCAGGCACAGTGGCTCACACCTGTAATCCCAGCACTTTGGGAGGCTGCGGGGCAGCGGATCACCTGAGGTAGGAGTTCGAGACCAGCCTGACCAACATGGAGAAACACCGTCTCTACTAAAAATACAAAATTAGACAGGCGTGGTGGCAGGTGCCTGTAATCCCAGCTACTCAGGAGGTTGAGGCAGGAGAATCGCTTAAACCCAGGAGGTGGAGGTTGCAGTGAGCTGATACCGTACCATTGCACTCCAGTCTGGGCAACAAGAGCAAAACTCCTTCTCAAAAAAAAAAAAAAAAAAAAAAAAAAGAGGAAGGATGACTCATCTATAGTTGTAGTTATACTAGCAAAAGGTACAAATATATTGATAAAATAGTCTAAGAAAATATTTCAGAACATTAAACCAAATAACCAGAACATAGTTAAAATAGCTATAGTACTCAAATATCTTTATGATTAAATTACTGATTAATTATTGATTTAATAACTGATAAGAATGCTATTAAATGATGCTTATCTTACAGTTTTCTTACTCAGGTTTTTCTTCATTTATGCTGCATGTCATTTAAGTAAATATTTTCCAAAAGGAATATACTACTTTGTCATTTCTAATTCTAAAACAATGACACACTAAAGGGAAATTCCACCAGTGAAAATTCTCTTCTTTTCCCATCATATTCTGTTTGGCAGCATGTATCTTCATTGTATTTTTTCCAATCTGAGTTTATCAACTTTCTTCCTACCTGATATGCAAAGGCTTGTGGTGAGTTGTCAATTATTATAGTTTTTGAAAGATCTCTTCCAAGAATATTTAAGTCCTTTATATAGTTTCCTTGTACACAAACACAATGTTCACGGAAAAGCCGGTGCCTAAACATAAAAATAAAAACAAATTAAAAAAAAACAAAAAACTTTCTACATATACACACATATATATACCATAGGCTTTATAGGTTAAGCCATATTATTTTCTCTCTTGAAGGAAATTCAAACACAAATATGGGCCTAAGCGTTGGGCTGCCATTTTACTATAAAAATTCTTAGCAATTATTGAAAGCTTACAACCAAATATTACTAGGCCTTAAGAACTTGAGTTTATCCCAAAATGTTATAATTAAATTATAAAGGGGATTAAAACTCTAAATTGTTTTGTAATTTATTTACCCAGGAAAGCTCAGCTCAGATGCAGCATCTGGTTGTCAGCGAGGTCCTGCTTTTTAACCAATTTTCCAGATGGTTGACTGAGGCACAAGGAGGTCAAGTGACTTGCCCAAGGTCACACAGTAAGTCAGTGGTTAGCCCCGCATTGGAACCCAGGATCCTCCTGGCTCCCAGTCCTTGGCTCTAACCAGTGGACCACACAGCCTCCCTATCCCTGTACATGCCAGAATAGAAAATATAAGAAGGAATGTTTCTGTGTTGGCATTTGGAAAAATGCTTTTTAGATTTCCTTATATTTTTTGAGAAAAGGTCCTAAGACCAAAACATTCCATCATTTCATCATTTCCTAAACACTCCTCTTTCTTTTAGTATATGTGTATGATCATTTGAAAAAACAGAAATTAAATGAAATGAGGAATTCAAATTTAAGTATCAAGTATTATAAATGTAAACCCATGTTTCACCCAAATAGAAAAATGCTACATCATTTTAGAAAGCTATTAAAGGATTTACAATAATACTAAAGTGATTATTATAATCTCAATTTATACCCAAAATATTAGTCTCTGAACATTACTAATAATTGATACATATAATAATTTTTTTCTACCTTGAAGTACTCTATTCTGTATATATTAATAATTGGTAAGTTGTCTTCCTTGTGTCTTAATCACACTAACAATTTTGTAAAACCTAGGACCTATTTGGACCTGTATTTTAAATTATGCAGTTTCAAGAAACGGGGATTTTCTACCCACAAAATATTTCACACTGCTACCAAGAATAAATAAAAATCTACATATACACACACACAAACAAAAACTCAACCTTAAAATTATCAGTGCCAGTTGGTATGGCAAAAGGAAGAATTTAACAGACAAAATGTATAAGCAGTTCTTTCCCCCTTCTTATAAGGAATAACTTTAATAATCACAGTCAAATGATCATCTGGCCCCTGGAAGGTTTAGTCAGTTCTACTTTGAAAAAACAAACAAACAAAAAAGACTAAGTAACTTAATTCAAACCTTGGTTGGGCCTAAATAAGATTCATTGTTTTATTTCTATAAACAATTGGATATGAGGAAATTGGAAAGGCAGATACAGCATGTAAATTCAAGTCACTGTTGATGCCTCTTCACCAATAGTGGCAAACTCACTGAGACAGGAGACAACTGAATCTGTACGTGGATACTACAGTTATTTTAATTAAATTACAGTAAAAACCTTCCAATTATTCATTCAGGAATCTGAGGGTGTACAGCCTGTATTTGCATTTTTAGAAGAAAACTATTTGTACCAGTCATCAAAGAGCAGTTTGTACCAGTCATCAAAGTCTACTCTTCCATGTGAGTAGACTTGCTTCTTTAGAAACTCATGAGATTTAGAGAAACAGGAATTTCTTTTTTTCTTTTCTTCTTTATTTTTTTTTTGAGACGGAGTCTCCCACTGTTGCCCAGGTTGGAGTGCAACGGCAGACTCTCAGCTCACTGCAACCTCTGCCTCCCAGGTAGCTGCGAATACAGGCACCCGTGCCACCATGGCCAGCTAATTTTTTTTTTGTATTTTTAGTAGAGACGGGGTTTCATTAGGTTGGCCAGGCTGGTCTTGAACTCCTGACCTCATGATCTGCAGGCCTTGGCCTCCCAAAGTGCTGGGATTACAGGTGTGAGCCACGGCGCCCGGCCTAGATCATAGGAATTTCTTAAGAGTCTATCTTATCACTGACACAGACAATTCCCTATAGCACTCACAATCTACTGTTTGAAAAGCTTTTGCTGACTGGGTGCGGTGGCTCGCGCCTGTAATCCCAGCACTTTAGGAGGCCAACGTGGGCGGATCACGAGGTCAGGAGTTCCAGACCAGCCTGACCAACATGATGAAACCCCGTCTCTACTAAAAATACAAAAATTAGCTGGGCGTGGTAATGCGCGCCTATAATCCCAGCTAATCAGGAGGCTGAGGCCAGAGAATCGCTTGAATCTGGGAGGCGAAGTTTACAGTGAGCCAAGATCACACCACTGCACTCCAGCCTGGGCGACAGAGCAAGACTCTGTCAAACAAACAAACAAAAATACAAGCTTTTGTTTCAGATTTTTCAAAATACAACTAGAAAGAACAAATGGAAACCCTCAAGTGTGTAGGTTTTATAAATCTAGTTTAAAAGAGGATTGTTAATTTATAACACATTGTCACAGCAGGACTATCATTTGTTCCTCTTTTGTAAATGAAAGCTCCAAGAGGGAAGAGCTTGTGTTGCTCACCACTGTTTCCTAGAATATTGGAGGTGGCGAATAGAAATCATTATAATGAATGAAGTCATCAAAACAAAATCACTGGGTATACTTTAGTAAAGTGAGGTAAAATTAGTATAAATTACAATATACTTTTGTGAACAGAAAATACCATTTCCCATTTGTGTGACTGCAGCTTACTTATTTTGACCCTTTAGATTAAAAAAAAGATACCACAACTTTATTTAGAAGAAAAAACCCTCCAAAATATGAACATTAGGAAAAGTCTTTCAGCGTACTTGCAACCACTGAATAATAAAGGACTGTTAACAGCACAAAATACAGTTTAGGATTTTCCAGTAAGACAACATGGGAAAAGTATTTAAGAAAATTAATACCCAGCTGGGCTGAGTGCGGTGGCTCACGCCTGTAATCCCAGCACTTTGGGAGGCCAAAGTGGGTGGATCACTTGAGGTCAGGAGTTCAAGACCAGCCTGGCCAACATGGATGAAACCCCATCTTTACCAAAAACACAAAAAATTAGCCAGGTGTGCTAGCATGCACATAGTCCCAGTTACTTGAGAGGCTGAGGCAGGAGAATCTCTTAAACTCAGAAGACAGAGATCGCAAACTGCACTCCAGCCTAGGTAACAGAGTGAGAATTGCCTCAAAAAAGAAAAGAGAGGGAGAGAGAGAAAAGAAAGGGAAGGAAGGAAGGAAGGGAAGGAGGGAGGGAGGTGAGGGAGGGAGGGAGGGAGGGAGGGAGAAAGGAAGGAAGGAAGAAGGAAGGAAGGAAGGGAAGGAAGGAAGGAGGGAAGGAAGGAAGGAAGGAGGAAGGAGAAGAAGGAAGGAAGGGAAGGAAGGAAAGAAGCCAGCTTATTAAAGTTTTTTTTTTTTTGAGACAGAGTTCTGCTCTTGTTGCCCAGGCTGGAGTGCAATGGCACGATCTCGCAACCTCCGCCTACCAGGTGGCTGGGATTACAGGCATGCATCACCACGCCCACCTAATTTTATAATTTTAGTAGAGAAGGGGTTTCTCCATGTTGATCAGGCTGGCCTCAAGCTCCTGACCTCAGGTGATCAGCTGGACTCGGCTTCCCAAAGTGCTGGGATTACAGGCGTGAGCCACTGCTCCTGGCCCTATTAAAGCTTTTATGAGCCTTTTGTGTCATCTCTCTCAGCTATTGGTCAAAAACTCAAAGATTAACTCCTCATCTTAAAGGATACAGCAAGACTGCTGCAGTCTTACTATCTCACTTCAGCTGACAAAATAATGGAACTAATTATCATAATGTTTTAAAATCACCACGGCACTCCCACTAACCAGGAACACACTGCATCTGCTGGCTCAGGGCACACACAAGGAATTAAGTCCAGTCAGGATAACCTGAGTGACTAAGCCCATTGTAATTTCGAATCAGAGTCATGTAACATTTTCTTTCCATGGAAGATAAATTTGCTTTCAAAAAAAGCAAGAGCTTAATTTGATCCTTTCTGCTAAAAAATAAATTTTATTTCTCTATGCCATTAAAAAGTAAAATTAACATGCATTATCTCAGAGCCGTATGGAGATGAAACATCATGCACAATGTGGAAAAATTCTACACAACCCCCCAAACCCCTGTCTCCCCCAGTCCCGAAAGAAATGAGGATATAGATGTCACAGTGAATAAAGGCACTGGATCTTTGTATCCTTTAAAGAACGTCTGTCTGGAGTTCCATCATTAGGAACTCTTTTAAAGAGTTTAGGGGCTTAAAAAATTCATTTATATTCACCATTCAACACATATGCAGCCAACTGAAAATGGCCATTAAAATGAAATAGAATCAGTAATTTCATAGATCAGTGTGACAGACATTTCCACTATTTCTTAATTAAATTTACCTGACCAGTTGCTTTTTAGGGTCTAGTATGTTCAGTAACTTGTCTGCATACACCTTCTTAGAAGCAGTAAAAAGAATGATCTATAAATTCAGGGGAAAAGAAGTAATCATTATACATGGTCTAAATATGGGTACTATATTGAATAAAATAAAAATACATAGGTAATTAGCTTAAGCATGTTTACCTCATACATCTGAGACATTCGTTCCAGGAATTCCCTGAAAAATGGTCTTAATCTCACATAAACCTGAGGAAATACAAAGATAGATTTCAGCAAATAAACATACAATGGGAAACCACTTCTTTTTAAGATGTGCTGTATTCTAACTTTGATTATAATTAAAAAGTTCATGTTTTAAAGTATAGAAATATTAACTAAGTACCACTCAAACCAAATATATTTCACATACAAGCGATCACTTAAAACAATCTCTTTGGTGGGATAATAGTAATCACTGATGATCAGTTCATTTTTACTAATAAAATAGCAGCATACAGTACTTCACTGGAATGTAATTTTAATAAACATTTAAGCTAAAAATGGAAAGTTTCCCTCTGAGATTTTGATCCACCAGTAAGCTCCATCTTCCAGCCAGGTAGAATCCATCCAATTGTGTCCACCTCTAGCTGACCTGTCTCAATGACCTTCCTCAATAATTACTCAGAATTCCTTCAAACAACCACCTGCTAAAAATATCTCTATTTTATATTTATACCAAAGTAAATAATATTCAAAAGGAAACGTCTGGATTGGTGGGTTTAAATAACCTCAATTTTTCAGAAATCAATCTTGCTATTCTACATTTAATGATTCAGATGTGACATCTAAATTAGCACTATTGGTTACTTGAGATTAAAATTCTAATAGTCAAACACAACAGTTCTCAAAACCTACTGGTATCAGAAAAGACTACAGTACCCACAGAGCTGCTTTACATACATTATTTTATTATTTCCGTGTCTCTCTTTGCCTACATTTAATATAGCTCCTATAATCTAATATTCAAAAAAGCCATGAGCATCCATTAAAACTATTTACATTCTGACTCCTCTAAATTGTATTCATTTTGTTACAAAATTTTACAGAAAGAAAAATACTGTACTTCATTCAAAGGTGACTATTATAATTTCAGATACCACAAATAACAAGTATTTATTGAACTAGATTCACAGATTCAGATTAAAAGCAAACAAAACACTTTGTGGTAGCAACAAATTCAAATCTAGGCTTAGTGGAGTTTCAATTCTGGCATCCATGTATATGCACACAAAAATGCCCCCATGACAAAAATCTAGTTCTGGGAATATTTTAAGGCAAAATAGAGAATTTCCTTAAGAACTGAGCACTTATAGGAGATAAATTTTGTTTGTTTGTTTGAGACGGAGTTTCACTCTTGTGGCCCAGGCTGGAGTGTAGTGGTGCGATCGATCTCGGCTCACTGCAACCTCCGCCTCCTGGGTTCAAGTGATTCTCCTGCCTCAGCCTCCCAAGTAGGGGATGGGATTACAGGCATCCACCACCACAACTGGCTAACTTTTTGTAGAGATGGGGTTTTGCCATGTTGGGCAGGCTGATCTCAAACTCCTGACCTCAGGTGATCTGCCCGCCTTGGCCTCCCAAAGTGCTGAGATTACAGGCATGAGCCACCAAGCCAGGCCAGAAGACAAATTTTGAATGATCATTACTATGCTAATAATATCACTGTGTCCCCTTCTCTGGGTTAGATAAAGGTTTACTTGTTTTTAATCCTATTAGTCTTTTTCTTTTTTTTTGAGGAGTCTTGCTCTTTCCCCCAGGTTGGAATGTGGTGGCGCCATCTCGGCTCACTGCAACCTCCACCTCCAAGGTTCAATCAATTCTCCTACCTCAGCCTCTGGAGCAGCTGGGATTACAGGTATGCGCCACCACGCCCGGCTAATTTTTGTATTTTTAGTAGAGATGGGGTTTCACCACGTTGTCCAGGCTAGTCTCAAACTCCTAACCTCAAGTGATCTGCCTGCCTCCCAAAGTGCTGGGATTACAGGCATGTAATCCCATTACACTCCGCCCAACCTAATCCTATCAGTCTTGACTAATCAAAAACAAAGTAAACCACACACCCCTCCTCAAAGCAGAAGAAAAGAAACAAATCCTCAGCATCCAATCACCATCATTTAGGATGGGGTCTAAAAATTTTAACTATAGTTGCTCTTCTAATCAATTTTAACATTCTCATCCTGAAACATTTGGTGTAGTTTGTAGCCTTGATTGAAAACCACAAACACCTTATTTCTTTGGTAGGCCAAATAATGACAGATTTATATATATATTATTTTACTAACAAAATCATTTTATTCAAATGAGTCTTTTCAAAATAGATTTGTGATGGTTAAGAAAAACCCATCTATTCTGTCAATACTTTTTCTGAATTCCATCTCAAGGTAGATGATAAACTATAAACTATCAGAACCTTTTACTTGTTGCCGGTGTTCATCACTCACAGTCAGTTAGTAACCAAAAATATTTCATTTTTTCATATATATAAAGATGTTTTATTTTCAATATCCCTATTATCACTTGCTCCATATACAGGTTGAGTGTCCCTTATCTGAAAATGCAAAATGATCCAATGAGCATTTCTTTTGAACGTCATGTCAGTGCTCAAAAAGTTTCAGGCTTTTTTTCTTTTTAAGACAAGGTTTCACTCTGTTGTCCAGGTTGGAGTGCAGTGGTGTAAACAGGGCCACTGCAGCCTCAACTTCCTGGGCTGAAGTGATCCTCCCGCCTCAGCCTTCCATGTAGCTGGGATGACAGGTGTGTAACACCATGCCTGGCTTTAAACAATTTTTCTTTTGGTAGAGATGGGCTCTCAGTATCTCACTACGTTGTCCAGGCTGGTCTCAAACTCTTAGGCTCAAGCAATATTGCCTTGGCCTCCCAAAGTGCTGGGATTATAGGTATGACTGATCACACCTAAGTTGCAGATTTTTTTTTTTTTGGTGATACCATCTCATTCTGCTGCCCAGGCTGGAGTGCAGTAACATGATCTTGGCTTACTACAACCTCTGCCTCCCCGGTTCAAGCAATTCTCATGCCTAAGCCTCCCCAGTAGCTGGGGTTATAGGCGTGTGCCACCACATCCGGCTAATTTTTGTATTTTTAATAGAGATGGTTTTCACTGTGTTGGCCAGGCTGGTCTCGAACTCTCGAACTCAGGTGATCTGCCCGCCTCAGTCTCCCAGGGTGCCCGTATTACAGACGTGAGCCATCACGCTTGATGATAAATTTCAGATTTTGAGGCATTTCAGATTTCACATTTTTTGAATTAGGGATATTCAACCTGCAGTAAACTAAGATAAGCAGGGCCTCTTTGAGATTTATTCCCTCTGAACACAACACAATTCCACTGCACAAGAATACGTCTAGTTAACAATATTTTCCAACCACAGTAAGTGGAACATTGTTCAAAGGTGACATTTTCCAACTTCTCATACAGTGACTTCCAGATTAGGTCAAAGCTATAGCTTCATTGTGCATACTACTACTTTAACTCTACTTAAATATAACATGCATCTTAAAATTTGACATTGCTTTTAAAATGTGTTTGTTTACTGGGGATAAAAGGTGGCACTGAAGATAAAGGAACATGTTGCTAGCGTATTTCTTTACTATGAGAATAGAAAGAATAATTGTTGAAAGTAATAGTTCCTATCCTCAGAACAGATTCACCATGTGAACAAGAAGGTGTTTCAGTATTAAAAGACACAGGCAGAGAATGAGGTGGTTAGCAGGAAGGAAAGTGGGAAGAAACATAGAAAGGTACTGGACTGGAGTTAGGGCCACATGGGGTTGTGCCATGTGATGAAAAGGCAAAATCTCAGAAACAGTAGTAGAGATGAGATATAAAGCCAGCAGCATCTAAGTCATCTGGATATAGATAAGTGTGAACAGAGATATACAAGTCAAGAAGCACTACGTACTGTCTGGTAAGAACAAATAAAGAACATCTGTCAGGTACATATAATACAATGAGTTTAACTCTTGAGACTACCATTACTTTATTGTGTTAGGTCAGAGATACAAGAACAGACAGATGCACACATAGACATGCCCCCGAATGCTTCAAAATCTATTCCACAAATAGCATTAGCTCCATTTTTCTTCTAATTTTACTCTCATACAAAGATTCCCTTCCTGAGCTGCCTACTTCCCATTTTCTACATTTCCTGAATCCACACCTTTCCTTCTTAAAACTTTTACCTTCTTAAAACTTGCAACTCTTCAAAATTATGTAATCTCCCAAAGGCCAAAAGCTTCAGTCTAGTATACATGTTTCTTCAAATTGATAATTACTTTATTTACAGTACAAATAATTTTAATATTTTTTCAGTAAACCAAATATATTGTGAAAAATGTCAAAAGTTAAAAAATAATGCCAGATGTCATAAGAAATAATTATATTAAAAAACTATTCAAGATTACTACTTGAAGATACAGATTTACGAACATGTTCATTATGTAAAACTTTAAAAAATGAACATCTATCAGAATATCTGTAAAAGGGTGTTGTAGTGCCAGGCATGGTGGCTCGCGCTTGTAATCTCAGCACTTTGGGAGGCTGAGGCAAGTGGATCACCTGAGGTCAGGAGTTTGAGACCAGCCTCACCACAACGTGTTGAAACCCTGCCTCTACTAAATATACTACTAAATGTACAAAAATTAGCCGGACGTGGTGGCGTGCACCTGTAGTCCCAGCTACTGGGGAGGCTGAGACAGGAGAATTGCTTGAACCCAGGAGACAGAGGTTGCAGTGAGCTAAGATGCGCCACTGCACTCCAGCCTGGGCAACAGAGTAAGACTCTGTCTCAAAAAAAAAAAAAAAGTGTTGTGAAGTGATTTTAGCACAATTTACATTTTACACAGAACATGAATATATATATATATGTGTGTGTGTGTGTGTGTGTGTGTGTGTATATATATATATATATTTTTTTTTAATGGAGTCTCACTCTGTTGCCCAGGCTGGAATGCAATGGTGTGGTCTCGGCTCACTGCAACCTCTGCCTCCCAGGTTCAAGTGATTCTCCTGCCTCAGTCTTCCAGGTTTAAGTGATTCTCCTGCCTCAGCCTCCCAAGTAGCTGGGGCTATAGGCGTGTGTCACCACAACTGGCTAATTTTTGTATTTTCAGTGGAGATGGGATTTTGCCATGTTGGCCAGGATGGTCATTCCTGACCTCGTGATCTGCCTGCCTTGGCCTCCCAAAGTGCTGGGATTACAGGTGTGAGCCACCACGCCCAGCCATATATATAATTTTAAAAAACCCACTACACTAATACTACTTGATATGAATAATACCTGATGGTCTGTATTTTTTAGTATTAAGATAAAAATTGTATATAGATAGTAATGAAAGGCTATTAATAGTTAACATAGCTGGATTTTAAAAAAAGTAGTCATTGGCTGGGTGTGGCAGGTCACGCCTGTAATCCCAGCACTTTGAGAGGCCAAGGCAGGGGGATCACCAGAGGTCAGGAGTTCAAGACCAGCCTGGCCAACATGGTGAAAACCCCATCTCTACTAAAAATACAAAAAATTAGCTGGGCATGGTGGTGTACACCTGTAGTCCCAGCTACTTGAAAGGCTGAAGTGGGAGAATCACTGGAACAGGGAAGGCGGAGGTTGCACTGAGCTGAGATTACACCACTGCACTCCAGCCTGGGTGATCAAGGAAGACTCCGTCTCAAAAAAATAAATAAATAAAAAAAAAATAAAAAAGGCAGTCATTACAATGACAATCCACTTATAAACTGGTTCTAGATATTGTGTGGTAAAGTCTGTCTAAAACAAAACTCATGTCTAATTATATAATTTCAAGTTATATACTTAGTAATTTCTTATATCCTTAGTAATGCTTATTAAACCTTAATCTAATATCATAGATAATTTTGATAGTATGACTCCCCCCAAAAATTACCTTACATGAGTCTTTTAGGAAAAATACTTCTAAATGATTTTTAGGCCCAGATAATACGACCATAACTTTATTTGTTTTTTGAGACAGAGTCTCACTCTGTCACCCAGGCTGGAGTGCAGTGGCGCAATCTCAGCTCACTGAAACCTCCACCTCCTGGGTTCAAGCAATTCTCTGCCTCAGCCTCCCAAATAGCTGGGCTTACAGGGGTCCAACACCACGCCTGGCTAATTTTTTTGTATTTTTAGTAGAGATGGGGTTTCACTATCTTGGCCATGCTGGTCTTGAACTCCTGACCTCGTGATCCACCCGCCTCAGCCTCCCAAAGTGCTGGGATTACAGGGGTAAGCCACAGCACCCAGCAGACCATAACTTTCAAAAAGAAACATCTTTGATACTTTTTCCATGATATCCTTCCAATTCCATTGTAGCAATAGGTTTTAAAAAATGATGAATCCAAGGAATCACCCACTTAAGAGTATGACATCTGTTTTCCCTTAATCAAAAAGATGACTGGTCGGTGCTATTTCTTATTTAATGAAGCAAGAAGAATTAAAACAGTAAAAAACCAACAAAGTTGGGGAATATAAAGAATGAGATGCAGCCAGGTGTGGTGGCTCAATGCCTATAATCCCAAAATGCTAGGGCATTCTGGGAGGCCGAGGTGAGCAGATGACTTGAGCCCAGGTAGTTTTGAGACCAGTCTGGGCAACATGGCGAAACCCTGTCTCTACAAAAAAATATAAAAATCAGCCAGGCATGGTGGAACTCGCCTGTAGTCCTAGCTACTCAGGGGGTAGGAGAATTGCTTGAACCCAGGAGGTCGAGGCTGCAGTGAGCTGCGATCATGTCACTGCACTCCAGCCTGGGTGGCAGAATGAGACCCTGTCTCAAAACAACAACAACAACAACAAAAAAGAGAATGAGATGCTACCATTAACTGAAAAAATCTTACCATCAGTAGATACCACAAATGTACAAGTGGCTGTACCAATTTTTTAACTCTTCTGTACACCTCAGTTTCCCTATCTATAAAATAAAGGATATAACAACAATATCTACATCATAAGGTTATTGTGAAGCTTAAATAACTTAATACATGTAAAGTACCTAGAACAGTGTCTGGTACATTCAAAGTGCCAATAGCTATTAGCTATTATTATCTATCTCATTGTTTAAAAGTAATCAATCACAATAAGACCTGGAGTGAGTATGATTCTATTGGGCAGAACTGGGCAACCTCAATTCCAAAGAGAAAGCCCTACAGTCACAATCGATACTTTTGGAAGAGGGAAATAACAAACTGTTTCAGTAAACTGCTTAACTTAGTTCATATTTTCTTGGCATCAATACCAGAGTTTAAAGATAAAACCCAGACCTTCTCCAAGGAAAGAGGGTTGCTCAGGTAGGCCCTAGGGTGATCTCAATTTCATAACTCAGAGTGATTTTATAGCAGTTATCTTTTGCTTCACAAAATTCCAATAAGAGGCAGATAGATGCTGGGGGTAGTATTTGTAGGTAGATAAATCTGGGATGAATAGGTAAACACTAAAACCAATAAAAATAAAAACAAAACAACAAAAATCCCTAAATTAAAAGGTTCTGCGGCTGGGTGCAGTGGCTCACACCTATAATCCCAGCACTTTGAGAGGCCGAGCTAGGCGGATCTGTTGAGGTCAGGAGTTCGTGACTAGCCTGGCCAACAAGGTGAAACCCTGTCTCTACTAAAAATACAAAAATTAGCCGGGCGTGGTGGCGCATGCCGGTAATCCCAGCTACTTGGGAGGCTGAGGCAGAATAATTGCTTGAACCCAGGAAGTGGAGGTTGCAGTGAGCTGAAATGGCGCCACTGCACTGTAGCCTGGGCGACAGAGCAGCAAGACTCATGTCTAATTTACAAAAAAAAAAAAAAAAAAAAAAAAAAAAAAAGTTCCTGCAAACCCTTACTCTATTAAACAGAAATCAACCTGAAAAGAAATTTTTTGAAAAGTACAGGCAGGGCATGGTGGCTCACACCTGTAATCTCAGGATTTTGGGAGTCTGAGATGGGTGGATTGCTTGAGCCCAGGAGTTTGAGACCAGTCTGGGCAACACAGAGAAACCCCATCTCTACAAGAAGTACAAAAAAGGGCGTGGTGGCACATTTCTGTAGTCCCAGCTAACACTTGGGACGCTGAGGTGAGAGGATGGTTTGAGCCTGGAAGATAGAGGCTATAGTGAGCCAAGACTGCATCAATGCACTCCAGCCTGGGCAACACAGCGACACCATGCCTCCAAAAAAAAAAAAAGTCGAAGTAGGATAAAATGAAGCTTAATGTATTCATATAGGAGATTTATATTAAAAGTTACCAATGGGGCTGGGCATGGTAGCTCATGCCTGTAATCCCAATACTTTGGGAGGCTGAGGTCGGCAGATCACTTGAGGTGACTAGCCTGGCCAACATGGTGAAACCCCATCTCTACTGAAAATACAAAAATTAGCCAGCCGCAGTAGCACGTGCCTATAATCCTAGCTACTCAGAAGGCTGAGGCAGGAGAATTTCTTGAACCTGGGAGGCGGAGACTGTGGTGAGCCAAGAGAGTGCCATTGCACTCCAGCCTGGACAACAGATTGAGACTCTGTCTCAAAAAAAACAAAACAAAACAAAACAAAACAAAAAAAAAGGTACCACTGAAGCATAATTTTCATCAGGGAAAAATCTGCCAATATAGTGTATGTACATAAATTTGCATATATAAAAAAACTGATGTATTTACATTAATAAAAGTTTAGTCAAAACAATGGCCATTTTAGTAAAACAAAAATGTTACCTTTAAACTCAAACTCTGAAGTTCAAAGGAAATGAAGCCTCCAATTTAATGTAATCAACTGTCACATCTTCTAAATTTATAGCCATTAAATAAGACTTTCCACATAGTATGTTTTCTTTTCTTTTCTTCTTCTTTTTTTTTTTTTTGGAGACAGAGTCTCGCTCTGTTGCCCAGGCTGGAGTGTAATGGTGCGATCTCGGCTCACTGCAACCTCTGCCTCCTGGGTTCAAGCAATTCTCCTGCCTCAGCCTCCCTAGTAGCTGGGACTACAGATGCCTGCCACCACGCCCAGCTAATTTTTTGTATTTTTAGTAAAGACAGGGCTTCACCATGTTGTTTAGGCTGGTCTCGAACTCTCTGACCTCAGGTGATCCACCTGTCTCAGCCTCCTAAAGTGCTGGGATTACAGGTGTGAGCCACCACGGCTGCTGGCCCGTATGTTTTTTCTCCTTTTTTTTTTTTTTGAGACAGGCTCTCTGTCACCCAGGGTGGAGTGCAGTGGTGTGATCACAGCTCACTAGGGCCTGAAGCTTCCGGGGTTCAGGTGATCTTCCCAGCTTCCAAAGGGACTAGAGGTGTGTGCCACCTATTTTTGCATTTTTTTGTAGAGACAAGGTCTCACTACATTGCCCAGGCTGGTCTTGAACTCCTGAGCCCAAGCCATCCACCCACCTAGGGCTCCCAAAGTGCTATCATCACAGGCATGAGCCATCACACCCAGCCTGCATTTTAATGAATTGCTCCTAATTTTAAAATATACATTTTAGACAAAGAATCCCCATGAAATACATTTTTTCACATTTTCACATTTTGAGAAGTAGAGAACTATTGGTTTCATTTGTATCTTCTCCTTTTTTAGTCAATTAATAATGAAAAAATTAGTACCAATAACTACACTTACTAATAAGGATGGGAAAGTGACTTTAAAGTTATTCTAAAGTAGTATTTTTAATATTCATCTACAATTAATTATTGAATTATTATTCCCTACAAGCTAAAATATTGGTTTCATCCTCCATGCTATGTAATTATGACCCTGAAATGTTTGATTTCTCAGTGTCCTGGCTCAAGCAATCCTCCTGGGACTATAGGCGCTCCCCCACCATGCCCGGCTAATTTTTTGGTATTTTTTGTAGGGACAGGATCTCACACTATCTTGCCCAGGCCAGTCTTGAACTCCCAGGCTCAAGCATTTCTCTCACCTCAGCCTTCCAGTGCAGGGATTACAAGCAAGCCACTGCCCTTGGCCTCAAATGTTGTTTTTTTAAAGACACAAATATACATGCTACTTTTGTAGAACAAAAATATGGTTTATCAATCTCAAGAACAAAGTGCATGCTGGTTAGTATCAATTTAAATCAGAACTTGAGAAAAAAATTAGGTATTTACTACAAAATTATAAATTTAAATGATTGGTTTCTTTCTAGAAAAGACTGTAAAGAGGAGACAGAAGCAAGTGACCCTCTACTTCTCTTGTTCTTTCTTTTCTTTTTGAGATGGAGACTCACTTTGTCGCCCAGGCTGGAGTGCAGTGGCGTGGTCTCGGCTCACTGCAACCTCCACCTCCTGGTTTCAATTGATTCTCCTGCCTCGGTCTCCCTAGTAGCTGGGATTATAGGCGCCTGCCACCATGCCCAGCTAATTTTTGTTTTATTTTGTGGAGATGGGGTCTTGCCATGTTGGCCAGGCTGATCCTGAACTCCTGACCTCAGGTGATCTGTCCATCTCGACCTCCCAAAGTGCTGGGATTATAGGAGTGAGCCACTGCACCTGGCCCTACTTCTCTTGTTCTGTGGTATGAAAATTATCCTAAGCTGTAAGATTCCCAAGAAAACTGAAAGAATGGGGACGCGGGTAAGCTTTGCTAACCGTGGCCTTCCCCATCCACCTCTTCCCCCAACTCTTCCCATAAAAGCAACCTCTACTAATAAAACAAAGCATCTTTTACAAGTAGCTCCCTACAGGGATCCTATCTGTCCTTGAGTGCTTACCACAATCTGATTTCTGGACAGCTGACCCAAAGTTTGTTGATTTTACTGATCTTCAGAAAGCCACTGACTGGCTAAAGTCTTATGGTGAACAGAGTCAAAAATCAGATGCCCCTGCCAAGCTTTACAGAATGAGGAGTTGGACAACACAGTTACGTTTGGCTGCACTGTGGTGAAACATATGAGGTATCTTCTTTTTGTCTTCAATCAGCCACACTTGGGCTGAGTAGTTCTATTACATCTTCAAAAAACTGAGCTCCAGTTCTTGATGGAGACAGAGGAAGGTCATTGAGGAGGTGGTTCAGCTCAAGAGCTAAGTGAAAAATGTCTTTTGATTCAGTCCTGCTTGTGGATAGAAGTCATCTTCGGGATGGAAGAGGGAGTGAGATGACCTAGAGTCTTGAATTGGTGGATCTGCAGGAACAGAAACTAAATACAGTGGAGACCTCTTAACTGAGTAACACCACGAGATGGATTTCCTGACAATGTGCCAATATAGGCTAAATATAAAAATTAAACATGTGCAATAAAAGTGATCATGCACTTGTTTTTCCAGATATCAAATGCATTTGTACCATTTTATGAATACATGTTTTCTTAATAACTGATTATAAAACAATGTAAAAAAAAAACAAGAAAATAGACCCTTTCAAACAAAAGCCTATAATTTTGCCTATATGAGTGCCATTTCCTCACGTTTAAAAGTAGGTTCTCCTTTCAAATGGCTTTTCTCCATATAGAAACTACAATCTGTCTACTCCACATAGTGTCAGTAGTAACATACATCAAATTTTAATTTGAGATAGATCTTTCAGGTTTGTTTTTTAAATCCCCTAGAGAAATGAAATTCAAATTACACCTCAAGGTACTACTTTAGAATAATCTAGCTGCTTACAAATTCTAAGACTTGCATTAACCAAGTTTATTCCTACGTATCAACCAGAAGAAGAGTATGTGTCATTAAGTCAGGCAATCTTTAAATGTGAGTAGTGGCCACCTCAAATTTCCCTCAAACTTTGATTTTAAAAAAACTTTAAAGACCCACAACCAGATTACTGTGGATCTAATTTAAATTTTCTACATACATTTACAAGAATTTTGATGAACATTTGATTACTTACAATTTGAATATGTAAATTTACTGTATATACTCTCATAATTATTAGAACAGGAATCAGCAAACTATGGCCAGTTGGCCACATGCAACCTGCCACTGATTTTTGTACACAAAGTTGTACTGGGACACAGCCATGCTTTTTCATTTATGTATTGTCCATGGCTACTTTCATGCTGCAATAGCAGAAAAAGCAGTCATGACAGGGACCACAAAACCTAAAATATTTACTTTATAGAAAAAGGTTGCCAACCCCTGATATAGACAATTATTAAAACATATAATACAATTACTTTAAATTATTTTGAAATGAAACAGAAATAACATGTAGAATTAAAATTAGTTATAGGTCAAACATAACAAATTTACCACAGGAAGAAAAAAAACGTAAAATAAGTCCTAAGAGGACACTCCATCTGGCTTTCAGATGAATAATCTGATCTTTACATATAGAATATATATACATATGTATGTAAATGCTATAAAACTAACATTCAAGAATATACAGATACACGCTATGGAACTGTTCATTTAAAAATAGCTAATTTTGTCATGTAAATTTCACCTCAATACATTTTTTAAAAAAAATAAGAGTATATGCAGTACTTTACAGATTTCTACCTTTAAGTGGGCCACATCATAGTATAGTGGTTAAATATTTAAGTTACATCTTACCTAATAATGTGGTTTCTCCAAAATCTCTTAGATCATCTCAGACCCTTGTGTATATTTCTTCTTTGCCAGTAGATGGAGACAACACCACTGAAAGTTTAAAAGACATCATTCCCTGTTTAAAGGGAGCTTGCTGGTCTGAAAACTGGGGGAACCCTAACCCAAAGATTTCTTCATTTATTTTTTAAAAAGACAGAATGGCTATGCCAAAACAAGAAATCCAAGGGAATGTACGCAATATTAACTACGGATATCCTAAAAAATTTACTGAAAAGTAACTAAACTCTGTGATACGGTAACTAAATCGTATTAAAATGCAATCATCTCTATAGCTTATAAGGTTCAAACTACCTGCTCTGCGCTGTAATTTAGGCTAAATCATTTATTTTTCAGTTTCAGCAAGTGTAATTCATAATATATAAGAAAAAGAGTTCTTTGAATTCCACAGAGGTAGATGCAGTACATATATAGTTTTGAATTAGCCATATATGCTGCTAGAAGCTTTTTATTCAAAATAAGACAACTATCCAGATCCACATGAAATAATAAGAACTTTAAAAAGAGAGTTAAAGCAGAAATGGTAGAAGCAGTAAGAAAAAAATCAATTTTATGATCATACTGAAGAGAAATGCTCATAAAAGGGAAGAATCAAATTTACCTACTTAAGTTTCTTATTTCACTACTAAAAATTACATAAACAGACCAACCAATCTGTAAGAAATAAATTTCAATTCAAATAGAAGCTTAAGAAGTCATCTCCAAAATCATTATTTATCTATATTTTCAATTAATAGCTTTCCTTTCCAAATTCAAAGCCTTAAAGCCATTTTTTCAAATGCAATCATGAAAAAAAACCCAAAACCAAAAAACAAAGAAAAATCCCAACAAGGTTATCAAGCTTAAAAGAGAAAACTATGATATCACTACACTAGTTATATCTGCCACAAGGACTCCTGTCCTTAAAGTCCACTAAACAAGAACAACCAATTAGACAGAAAATGTCTTAAGAAAAATACTTGTCTTAAACCAAACAATAATCAGTTTTGAAAGGGAACAGAAAAATCTTTTCTTTAAATCTTTTAATTTTATGTGTATTTTGCTTACCCTCTGATTATATATCAGGACTAAAATCAGCTTACATAAAAAGTGAATTCAGTATTCAAATATTTATTGCCATAGCTACAATACCTACCCTAGGTTAAAACTAGAACTGACAACTAAAATAAATCCTCTTACAACTCATTACTAGACAAAGTAGGTTAAAGTAGCCATGAACTACAAAATTCTATTTAACTCTTAAATTTCATGGTTTCTGTGAGACATAAACTATTATCTGCCAAGAAAACTATAACCACATTCTAACTGCCTTTAAGAGCACATAAACAACCAAACACCTTTTCATCATCCACATGGCAAATGCTCTGTGACTGTACTAAGTTAATCTTTAGGCTGGCTCCCTCTTGACAGACAACAAACTTCAATCCCCAATCTTTCAACAACTATTATATAATGCCAATAATGTTAGTTAAATAACAACCTCCAAAACAAAAAGGCACTTTGCAATTTTCAAAGTGTATTCACTTATATTATTAACTCAATCTTATAATAATGGGAAAACCTTAAAGTAAAAACTATGGCCAGCACACATAATCCACAGTGAAATGTTAATGATATTTGTATTTTGCACTGTTACCTGTCCATCAGCACAGATGAGACAGAAATGCTTAAACTGAAAGGCCTTAAGTAAAAGAATAACTAGAAAAGTGTCCTGGAATTCTGAGATTAATTATAAAAGAGATGTACTAAAGTATAATTTTCACAGACCACATTACTACTATCGGAAATAAAATGATCAACAAGGAATGAGTTTTCTTTGTATTAATTGGATTTTGGAAAACAAAACAAAACACCAGGAGTTAACCTGGCAAGTTCCTCTTGAGGATCTATGATGTCAGTGCTCCTGCCTCCACCTGCTGGCAAACACATTACAAAACTAGCTGAGATCTCAAGGTAAGAAAGTTAGCATTTTTGGAGTAACAAATTAATGTTGTTTTATGTAATATCTAGCATGATGCTAATTTTGTTAATATATCATTAAAATGTTGATGAAATCCATTATACATCTACAGGAAAACACATTTAATGTCACATACACAAAAAAATACAAAAGATTTCTTTTATCAGAATGTTATCAGGCCAAAAATCATCAAAAAAATTTTAATTACCTGATAAATGACATCTTGGAAAAGGACTGGAAAAGTAAGTGCTGCATCTTCTAGCTCATTTAGACTACAGTGCACTAGTGTTTCATCCTTAAAATAAAAAACATATTGAATGAAACAAGATAGTAAAAGAAACTTCAAAGGATAATTTTATGTATTCTTAATCACCAAAAACCTAAAGCGCCCACTCATGTGTGGAATTTTACATTTATAATATATTATTATATGTGGCACAGCAATTTGGGATAGGAGTTTGTAAACTCACTAGTTCTCAGGTGTAGCTCCTGGGCCAGCAAGCAGAATAAACATTATCTGAGAACTAGTTAGAAATGCAAATGTTAACCTCACTTCTGATGATCAGACACTCAGGGGAGGGGATGGGTCCCAGCAATCTGTTGTTGTTTTTTTTTTTTTCCTTTTCTTTTTGAGACAGAGTCTCCCTCTGTTGCCCAGACTAGAGTGCAGGGGACCTATCTCAGCTCACTGTCACGTCCTCCTACTGGGTTCAAACGATTCTCCTGCCTCAGCCTCCTGAGTAGCAGGGATTACAGGCGCCAGGAATCATGCCTGGCTAACTATTGTAGTTTTAGTAGAGACAGGGTTTCACCATGTTGGTCAGGCTGGTCTTGAACTCCTGACCTCAGGAACATTCCTTGGCCTCCCAAAGTGCTGGGATTATAGGAGTGAGCCACTGTGCCTGGCAACAATGTCTGTTTTTAGAAGCCCTTCAGATGATTCTGACACATGCTCAAGTTTGAGAAGCAAAGCTCTGAGTTCTGTAGTTGCCAACTTTCAGTTAAACCTACATGCATGTTACTTGTTTACAATTAGCAAATGTAAGTGCAGAATCTAATTATTAAAAATATATATTCTGTTCATGTAACTCCTCATCCTCCAACTTTTTATAAAGCATCTTTCTTTAAGTAGATATTTTAGTATCTCACAAATTGTGTTTCATACAATTTCACTGAACACCAGACGATCTGGGCTCACTGCAACCTCCACTTCCCGGGATTAAGCTATTCTCCCACCTCAGCCTCCCAAGATTAGAGGCACGCACCACCACACCCGGCTAATTTTTGTATTTTTAGTGGAGATGGGGTTTCACTATATTGGCCAGGCTGTTCTCAAACTCCTGGACTCAAGTATCTGCCCGCCTTGGCCTCCCAAAGTGCTGGGATTACAAGCGTGAGCCACTGTGCCTGACCTAGATAAATTTTCTTTCCTTCCTTTTAAAATTGAAATGAGATCTCACTTTGTTGCCCAGGCTGCAATGCAGTGGCACAATTGTAGCTCACTGCCGCCTCAAACTCCCGGTCTCAAGGGATCCTCCTGTCTCAGTCTCTGGAGTAGCTGGGACTATACAGGCTTTCACCATCAGGTTCATTCATTTTTTGTAGAGACGTGGGTCTCACTATGTTGTCTAGGCTGGTCTCGAATTCCTGGGCTGAATGGAGCCTCCCAAAGTGCTGGAATTACAGGCATGAGCCACTGTGCCTGGCTAAGATAAATCTTCTATGAGAAATAAACCACATCTCCAATTACAGGGTACCAGTAACAAATACTTAATAATAAAATATTTTCCAATATGACATGAGATACATTTTTTACTAATATCAAGAAAGTAGTTGTTTCCCCAATCCCACTACTTCATTTTACTAGCCTTAAAAAAAGTAAACAGATGGCCGGGCGCGGTGGCTCACGCCTGTAATCCCAGCACTTTGGGAGGCCAAGGAGGGTGGATCACGAGGTCAGGAGGTCGAGACCATCCTGGCTGACACGGTGAAACCCCGTCTCTACTAAAAATACAAAAAATTAGCTGAGCGTGGTGGCGGGCACCTGTAGTCACAGCTACTCGTGAGGCTGAGGCTGAGGCAGGAGAATGGCGTGAACCCGGGAGGTGGAGGTTGCAGTGAGCTGAGTCTGTGCCACTGCACTCCAGCCTGGGCTACAGAGCGAGACTCTGTCTCCAAAAAAAAAAAGGTAACAGATCTTAAAAATGCAAAATTAATAAGAAATCAGATGCAGAGGGGAAATGTGACTATATATTAAATCTCATTAGCAAATGATAGGAGATAATCATTTTCAAAGCTTTTCTGGTACCCTAAAGTATCTTTTTTTTTTTTTTTTTTTTTTTTTACTCTGAGACAGAATCTTGCTCTGTTGCCCAGGCTGGAATGTAGTGACACGATCTCAGCTCACTGCAACCTTCGCCTCCTGGGTTCTAGTGATTCCTGTGCCTCAGCCTCCTGAGTAGCTCGGATTACAAGTGTGTATTACCACACCCAGCTAATTTTTGAATTCTTAGTAGAGAATGTGTTTCACCATGTTGGTCAGGCTGGTCTCAAACTCCTGGCTTCAAGTGATCTGCCCAAAGATCAGATTCCCAAAGTTCTAGGATTACAGGCATGAGCTACTACGCCCAGCCCCTAAAATACAAACTTTCAAATCACATCAAGACATCATATTGGGGCGACGCGTGGTGGCTCACACCTGTAATCCCAACATTTTGGGAGGCCGAGGTGGGTGGACCATGAGGTCAGGAGGTCGAGACCATCCTGGCTAACACAGTGAAACCCTGTCTCTACTAAAAATAACAAAAAATTAGCCAGGCATGGTGGCAGGCACCTGTAGTCCCAGCTACTCGGGAGGCTGAGGCAGGAGAATGGCGTGAACCCGGGAGGCGGAGCTTGCAGTGAGCCAAGATCACACCACTGCACTCCAGTCTGGGCGACAGAGCGAGACTTCATCTCAAAAAAAAAATAAGAAATTGTGCTTTTGAGACTATTAATATAACATATATGCAAAAATAAGAATACGAAAAGGCTTATGGTGTTGCATATGGTTAATTCAGTTGACCCAAATTATATTTGGTCCTTCAGGAAAACATGATCCCGACAAAAAAGGGGGAAAGCTAACATAGGCATGATTCTAAAAAATAATTTCACCCCTTTATTCTCTCTACCTCTACAGATAATATACTTACCAAGTCTAAAACTAGGGAGAATTCCGGTGTGCTTCTTGTTTTCAATGGAAGAGCAGGTTTCCTATTTAGTTGTTCTTCTGTCAGTGGCGGGACATGTTTGATGAAATAATAGCTATAAATCAGATTTTAAGAAAATTTCAACATTTTCTTTTATAAATATAAAACATTACTAAGCTCAGCCCATTTAAAATCTATAAAGCAGTTAACCCAGAAAACGAAACTTAAAAGATACTAATAAAAGTGAAAATATACAAATTAGTTTATCTGTAAATCAGTAACAGCTGTTTTGTTTGTTTGTTTGTTTTGAGACAATCTCACTCTATCACAGGTCACTGTAACCTCTGCCTCCTGGGCTCAAGTGATCCTCCCACCTCACCCTCCTTAATAGCTGGGACTACAGGTGTATGCCACCGTGTACAGCCAGTTTTTGTATTTTTTTATACAGACGAGGTTTTGCCATGTTGCCCAGGCTGGTCTTGAACTCCAGGGCTCAAACCATCTGCCTGCCTAGGCCTCTCAAAGTGCTGGGATGAGCCACTGCACCCAGCCCCAGTAAAAGTTTCAATACCTACAGGTCACATATCTTGGCAATATACTATTTAGCCACCAATCCACATATATAACCTACTTTCACCATGCTCCAAAAAGGAAAGAGAGAAAAAAGCAACTCACGGGTCAAATACTTCCCAGTCTTCTTCATAGGTGGCCTCCGCGTGGGCTGACGAGTAACCACTATCTGGAGTTACTGGTGCTATTTAACACAGTGAAAGACAAAATGTTGCTTTTACTGAATGCTTCATGAAATATACATTTTTACTGCTTCTATTTAAGATCTTCCTAAAGCCTTTTGTATTTTAAAGACAGAAATAATTTGTACACAACACCTAAAAGTCAATTTATTAACATATACATCTAACTTTAGATCTAAAGGGAAAAATGACCACTATAGAAAAAAAGGAAAAGCAGATCATGGCTAGAATTAAGATGTTTATCAGCTAAGAAAAAATCTACTACTTATTACTACAAAAATGTACACCAAAAAATGCATGGTGTTTACATGTAATCACCAAAAAATTCCATGGTGCTCTTATGGGGTAATAGTTCATAAAATGCCTTGTACATACACACAGTCAGTAAATGTACGCTGAGAACAGACCCAAATGTAGTTTTTATTTTTCAGATGGAGTCTCGATCTGTCGCCCAGGCTAGAGTGCAATGGCACAACCTCAATTCACTGCAACCTACACTCCACGGGTTCAAGCGATTCTCCTGCCTCAGCCTTGTGAACAGCTGGGATTACAGATGCGTGCCACCACACCTGGCTGATTTTAGTAGAGACGGGGTTTCTCCATGTTGGTCAGGCTGGTCTCAAACACCCAACCTCACCTTGATCTCTCAAAGTGCTGGAATTATAGGCGTGAGCTACCGCACCCGGCCTGTGAACAGTCTTTAAAAAGTTCATGAACCCTTTAAAGACTTATTAAAAAAAAATTGTATGTTCCCAGGAATCTCAAGACTATGATTTTTTTTTTTTTTTTGAGACGGAGTCTCGCTCTGCCGCCTAGGCTGGAGTGCAGTGGCCTGATCTCTGCTCACTGCAAGCCCCACCTCCCGAGTAGCTGGGACTACAGCCACCACACATGGCTAATTTTTTGTATTTTTAGTAGAGATGGGGTTTCACAGTGTTAGCCAAGATGGTCTGGATCTCCTGATCTCATTATCCACCCACCTTATGATCCGCCCGCCTCGGCCTCCCAAAGTGCTGGGATTACAGGCGTGAGCCACTGCGCCCGGCCAAGACTATGATCTTAAAAAATTAAGAAATGCGGCCAGGTGTGGTAGCGGGCGCCTGTAATCCCAGCACTTTGGGAGGCCAAGGCAGGTGGATCACCTGAGGTCAGGAGTTTGAGATCAGCCTGACAAACATGGAGAAACTCCATCTCTATAAAAATACAAAATTAGCTGAGTGTGGTGGTGCATGCCTGTAATCCCAGCTATTTAGGAGGCTGAGGCAGGAGAATCACTTGCACCTGGGAGGCAGAGGTTACAGTGAGCTGAGATCGTGTCATTGCACTGTAGCCTGGGCAACAAGAGCAAAACTCCATCTCAAAAAAAAAAAAAAAAATTCATTAATTAATTAAGAAATGCTACTTTATGCATACATTCTGTTGTTTTCTCGTTTTTGTTTTGAGGTGGAGTCTCAGTCTGTTGCCCAGGTTGGAGTGCAGTGGCACGATCTGGGCTCCGCCAGCCAGAAATCATTCTTTTAATCTTTTTTTTGAGACAGCGTCCTGCTCTGTTGCCCAGGCTGGAGTGCAGTGGAACAAACACTGTGGCCTTGACCTGGGATCCAGCGATCCTCCTGCCTCAGCCTCCCATATAGGTGGGACTACAGGTGTACCACCACACCTGGATAATTTTTAAAATTTTTTTGTGGAGACAAGAAAGTGTCTCATTATGCTGCCCAGGCTGGTCTTGAACTCCTGGGCTCAAGAGATCCTCCTTCCTCGGCCTCCTAAGGTGCTGGTGAGCCACCGTACCTGATAAAAATCACTGCTTAGGAGACTTATTATTTTACTTCTAATTTATAAACAACTTAAAATGATCAAGAAGTAATTCTATATTGCATGCCATTGTTCATTCCCAGTTTGAGCTAAGAGCCTATCTTTTGACAGAGCTTTAGAAATTATGCTGGGAATTTTCTGGCCGGGAACGGTGGCTCATGCCTGTAATCCCAGCACTCTGGGAGGCCGAGGTGGGCCGATCACAAGGTCAGGAGGTTGAGACCATCCTGGCTAACACAGGGAAACACTGTCTCTACTAAAAACACAAAAAATTAGCCAGGCGTGGTGGTGGGCGCCTGTAGTCCCAGCTACTCGGGAGGCTGAGGCAGGAGAATGGCGTGACCCCAGGAGGGGGAGCTTGGAGTGAGCTGAGATTGCTCCACTGCACTCCGGCCTGGGCGACAGGGCAAGACTCTGTCTCAAAAAAA
>NW_016822769.1:970104-975815 GCF_001698545.2 Rhinopithecus bieti | reverse complement strand
AAAAAAAAAAAAAAAAAAAAAATTATGCTGGGAATTTTCCAAGACAATAACTATAACTTAAATGTAAGAAGACAAAGGTAACTTTATTTTTTTTTTTTTTGAGACGGAGTCTCGCTCTGTTGCCTACGCTGGAGTGCAGTGGCCGGATCTCAGCTCACTGCAAGCTCTGTGTCCCGGGTTTATGCCATTCTCCTGCCTCAGCCTCCCGAGTAGCTGGAAGTACAGACGCCCGCCACCTCGCCCAGCTAGTTTTTTGTATTTTTTAGTAGAGACGGGGTTTCACCATGTCAGCCAGGATGGTCTCGATCTCCTGACCTCGTGATCCGCCCGTCTCGGCCTCCCAAAGTGCTGGGATTACAGGCTTGAGCCACTGCGCCCGGCCCCTGACAAAGGTAACTTATAAGCCAAATAGGTAATGTCTCAGATATAAAAATTTAAAGTGGAACCCAATACAAATTTCTATAATCTTTCTATAGAAATGAAATGGTAAGTCTTTCAAGACAAAAATTAATCTTTCGTGAAATTATCATGTGTTAACATCTTTTGAGACAGAGTCAACGTGGTGTGTATGTTCAATGGATGACATAAGATGTAAAGCAGAATTTTTGTTCATCTCTGACGTTATGCTTCCAATAATTCATTAGCACAAGAAAATACATCTTCCAACAACTTTACTGTTTCAAGTTCCTGTTAATCTCAGATGAATGAAAGAATATTTTTATTTGTTTTACTATTATTTTTTGAGATCGGTCTCACTTTGTTGCCTAGGCTGGAGTGCAGTGGCATGAACACAGCTCACTGCAGCCTTGACCTCACAGACTCAAGCAATCTTCCCACCTCGGTCCTTCAAGTAGCTGGGACTACAGGTGTGCGAGCCATGAAGCCCAGCTAATTTTTTTTTGTTTGTTTTTGTAGAGATAGGGTTTTGCCATATTGCCCACGCTAGTCTCGAACTCCAGAGCTCAAGTGATCTGCCCACCTCGGCCTCCCAAAGTGCTGTGATTATAGGCATGAGCCATGACACCCAGCCAAGAATATTTGTTAGGTGCTTATATGCTAAGCATTTTGCATATTTTATCTCATTTAGCCTGCAAAACTTTGTCTTACAAAAACCATGTTAAAGCTAAGAAAACTGTTTTTGAAACTGTCTCAAAAGCTTACATAAGCTGTCCAAAGTAACACAGCTGCCAGCTTCCTACCTTCTTGTTCTCTTTGGCTATGTTCTCAAAGTTAAGGAAACGAATACTTTTGTCACTCATACTAAATGCCTCTATCTATATTCTCATGAGCATCCCAATCAGAGTAACTACAATGTGACATACCATGTCATTTAGCTCATTTCTTTGTAGCAGCACTCACCATACTGTATAGTGATGCTTTTCTGTTTGACTTTTCAATTAGATCACAAACTCCTCAGGGGTCAATTCATCAACAGTTCCCATCACAAAAAAATAGGCGCTCATAAATGTTGGGGGAATAAATGAATGACTGTGACAACTACAGTATATCTTAATTTTCCCTTCTAAAAACCACTAAGGTTATAGAAATCCTTTCTCCATCCTCATAGTTGTCAGAAAAATAAATACAAAGGCTTACACAGCAGCATGAAAATACAGAACAAACATCAAACAGGAAGCCAAACCCCTGAACTTTAGTCTATACTTCACTTCATTAGTCTTATACCACTGGGCAAAGTAATAAGCATAAAATGATGGGTTAAAGGTGGGTGAAATTGCAAATATTACCCACAAAAGAATGAATGCAATTGTTATTGATTTGCTTTTAGAGTCTGTATTATTTTTAAATTCTAAATTTAACATTATACATATAAATCTTTTACTTGATGACTTTAAAATAAACCTTTCCTATTTTGCTGCTTGTCTCTTCATGTTGGTATTACTGGATTGCATTATACAGAAGTTTCATAATTGTATCATATTTTCTTTAAATGTTTTCTGCTGTATATTGATACAGTATTTTAAAAGTTTCCTTTTTATAGCTGAGAGAAGTACAGATGCTCCTACACTTATGATGGGGCTACATCCCAATAATCCCATCACAAGTCACAAATATCATAGGTCAAAATGCATTTAACACCCTGATAAACTCATTGTAAAGTAAAAGAATTGGAAGCTGAACGACTGTAACTCAGGAACCATCTGTATATTCTATTTCCTTAAACCAAACTATGCTTCTTTTTTTCTTTTTTCTTTCTCAAGATTGGATCTTGCTCTGCTGCCTAGGCTGGATTGCAGTGGCTCAATCATAGCTCACAGCAGTCTGGAACTCCTGGGCTCAAGCAATCCTTCCACTTCAGCCTCCAGAGTAACTAAGACTACAGGCACACGCCACCATCCCCAGCTAATTAAAAAAAAATTTTTTTTTTTTTGCCAGGCACAGTGGCTCACACTTGTAATCCCAGTACTTTGGAAGGCCAAGGTGGGCGCATCATTTGAAGTCAGGAGTTCGAGACCCCCTGGTCAACATGATGAAACCCCGTCTCTACTAAAAGTTAAAAAAAAAAATTAGCTGGGCGTGGTGGCACATGCCTGTATTCCCAGCTACTCAGGAGGCTGAGGCAGGCAAATCGCTTCAACCAGGAGCCGAGATCATGCCACTGCACTGTCCAGCCTGGGCAACAGAGTAAGACTCCACCCCAGACAGCATCTGGCTCTTCTGCCCAGGCTGGTCTCAAACTCTTGACCTCAAGCAATCCTCCTGCCTTGGCGTCCTGAAGTGCTGGGTTACAGGCCCGAGTCATCATGCCTGGCCCCAAACTATGTTTCTTAACTTTTATTTACTGGGCTTTCTCAAATACCTGGTATTAAACAACAACAATAACAAACAAACATCTAAGATAAAATCTCCATGCCCTAATAAGAAGATGGCCTTCTTCAGTTTTATTTCTGCTTTTAAGAATGGTGGAACACAATTCCATCTTGTACCTTGTCTATCCACCACAGTACTCAGAGGTAATAAATTCCTGATCCATGTGTTTCCACATTTCAGGGACAAGTGGCTCCGAAACCCAATAATTATGTTTGGCCTTTATAAGGTTCCAAGTCAGGCTGCAAAGTTAGGTATATGGGGAGATCTAGGAACAGAAGCACTTTTTGGGGGGATGTCCTCGACGTAATCAAACAAATCTGAAGGTATGAGACTGCCTCTAGGTAGTGACCTCAGACATAAGGGTCTAAGACTTGTGCAATAATAATAAGGATGTTAATAAACATGAGCATATATTTTGTTAGTTGTATTACATTTCTGCAAGCAGTAAAATTAGTGGTAATAATTAAACTGTAAAATGACTAATACCTAGTCAAAATCTTTAAAAAATTTTCAATTTCAAAATGACTTTGGATTTTTGGGACAAAGTTTTGTTTCCAATTTTAATTTTTTCTTTTTTTTTTTGAGACGGAGTCTGGCTCTGTCGCCGGGGCTGGAGTGCAGTGGCCGGATCTCAGCTCATTGCAAGCTCCGCCTCCCGGGTTTTACGCCATTCTCCTGCCTCAGCCTCCCGAGTAGCTGGGACTACAGGCGCCCGCCACCTCGCCTGGCTAGTTTTTTGTATTTCTTAGTAGAGACGGGGTTTCACAGTGTTAGCCAGGATGGTCTCGATCTCCTGACCTCGTGATCCACCCGTCTCGGCCTCCCAAAGTGCTGAGATTACAGGCTTGAGCCACTGCGCCCGGCCCACCAATTTTAATTTTTTCTTAACTTCCAGGAAGAAAAATCTATGCATACAATCTGCTCATTTAAGACAAAATATGAAATACTATATTTTTTATCAACTACTCATGAAGATGTATAAGAAAAGAAATTTTCTTCACCTGTAAGGGGTGGGATATCACGATTAACTGTTTCTTCTGCTTCTTCTAAACCATTGTTTATTGATGGTCTCACTTGAACTGCTTGATTTGAGTAAGCTGCTCCATTAGTTGATGTAGTAGTACTGGTAGTGATCTCATCCACCTGTTCCATATCAAGTTGTTTTACTATTTCTTCAGCTTCCACAGCCTGTCCTGGAGAGTCTGATCCTGATGTTCCTGAAATCATGATTCAGTGTACTATCATCATTTAAAAATGCAACTATTTAGAAAAACTAAATGCAACATCAATTTACAATATATTTACTTAGACTGATCATTCCTGCAGGAACAAAGCCGAGGATTTGGCTTTTTAGAGAATCTTTGCTAGCTATTTCAAACAATGAAGAACAAAGACTTACAGGCTAGAGTAACATTTGTGAGCAAAATTTTTGCATCCTAGTCATCTGTGCAATTGTAATTTTTCAACCAGAGGTATCAAAAAATTAGCTAACTGTTCCCCTAATCATGAAAACCTTTTAATTAAAAGATACAAGAATAATTCCTCAGCCAAACCTCCATCTCAATAACAAAGACTCACTACTCAATAACAAATACAGGTGTGGTGACTCACGCCTGTAATCCCAGCACTTTGGGAGGCTGAGGCAAGCAGAATGCTTGAGCTCAGGAGTTCGAAACCAGCCTGGGCAACATGGCTGTCTCTACAAAGAATATAAAAACTAGCTGGGTGTGGTGGTGCACATCTGTGATCCCAGTTACTCAGGAGGCTGAAGTGGGAGAATCGCTTGGGCCCAGCAGGAGGTCAAGGCTGCAGTGAACTGTGATCGTACTACTGCACTCCAGCCTGGGTGACAGGGCAAGACCCTGTCTCAATTAAAAAAGAAAAAAAAAATAATTCCAAGTCTTTCCATTTCCTTCTGGAATCTTCCAAATGTCACTTTAAACAAAAATAACAAAAAAAATTAACCTCCAATATTCTCAACTTCCTTACAGAACATTCCTTCTCCCTTGTTGCTTTAAGTTTAACCTCTTTCCTAAAAGGTTTTCCTGATACCCTTCCCCTCAATGTTCTTTATTCTCCCATACCCAATATATGAATTGAATCAGAATTCATTTATCTCCATTGCTACTATCCAATCATTGGTTTTCCACTAATGTGCAAAAAATGTCTGCTCTTTTGAGACTGATGTCACATGGCTATACAATTCTTCACTTATCCTCACTGCTGGCACTTACCATCTACTGCCAGAATCCTCTCAATCACAAAGAAGTTTAATACATAGCTAGTAGTTTACTGCTCTATTTAACACAGTATTTTTTCTAGTTGTTATTATAGATGATATCAATGACTCATGCAATGACTAATCCTCAAAGTTCTTTTCCTCTTCAGCTCCAACTATCTTCACTCATACTGTTCTATATCAGTTACTACCATGGCTATAACCTGGACATTAACACTGAGAAACTTCCCCTCTGAAGCCTAAAATTCTAATACTGTGTTAACCACTTACCACAACCTCCTAACCCTCAAGTTATATATCTCATACTCCCATTATATGTGATCTTCGAACTTGATAAAGGCCAGTCTGTTTAATTCCAAACACATCCCTCAAACACTTCTCAGCCCTCCTCATCTAGTTAGATTTCGTGGTGTATCACTTAAACCCACTGTCAAACTGGCAGCCTCAATATCCTTGATCCCTCATTCCTCCACTGTCATCCATCAAGAAATCCCTTTTGAATCAATGTAACCAACAGACTTCTCAGACCCTAGTCCCAAGCTATGGAATGAAAAATACAATTACAAAGACTGGTCATAATCCAAATAAAACAGAGACACAGAGACAGGGAGTGGTGGTGGGGAGGGAGGGGCAGAGAGAGAAG
>NW_016822769.1:950171-969769 GCF_001698545.2 Rhinopithecus bieti | reverse complement strand
GGGGTGGGGGGAGAGAGAGAGAAAGAAAATATCACTGTAAAACTTCACTATTCTTCCCAAGTCCCTTCCACTAGAACTATCTCATTAATGACACCATCTCTTCCTTCCAAGAAAAAACTTTATCAAACTTCAACTCCTTCCCCAGACATCTATTTCTGTACAGACCTTCAGAGGTGTACACACCTTCAGAGATTCTTTACTTTAGCATGAGGGGAAAATATTACTACTGGTTTGGTTTTTTTTAATTTATTTTTTTGAGACGGAGTTTCACTCTTGTTGCCCAGGCTGGAGTGCAATGGTGCGATCTCAGCTCACTGCAACCTCGGCCTCCCGGGTTCAAGCACTTCTCCTGCCTCAGCCTCTCCAGTAGCTGGGATTATAGCTGGGTAAGTGCCACCGTGCCCAGTTAAATTTTTTTGTATTTTTAGTAGAGACAGGGTTTCTCCATGTTGGTCAGGCTGGTCTCGAACTCCTGACCTCAGTGATCTGCCTGCCTCGGCCTCCCAAAGTGCTTGGATTACAGGTGTTGAGAGACCGCGCCCGGCCTGAATATTTTTATTTAACTATTTCATGGCATTTCAAACTCAGCATGGCCCAAATTCAATCATCTATCTCCCAGGAACTTTATTTTCCTTGAATCTTCTACTCTTGTGTCATCTTCATCTCTATTCTCTTTCACTTCCAATCTGCACCAAAAATGTGTCCATTTTCTATTCTCTGATCCTTCCTGTCTTCTCTAACACAAGTAAGGTCTCATCAAGTCTCACATGAACAACTACAAGTCTACTAATTTTTCTACCTGCCTATGGCCTCTTCAGAATCTAGCGTACACACTATTGCCCAAGTGATCTTTATAAAACATAGATCTGATCATATTATTCACCAATTTAAAACCTTTCAGGCTGCTCTGCCTATGGAGTAGCCATTCTTTATTCCTTTTCTTTCTTTCTTTTTTTTTTTTTTTTTTTGAGACAGAGTCTCGCTCTGTCCCCCAGGCTGGGGTGCAGTGGCCGAATCTCAGCTCACTGCAAGCTCCGCCTCCCAGGTTTACGCCATTCTCCTGCCTCAGCTTCCTGAGTAGCTGGGACTACAGGCGCCCGCCACCTCGCCCGGCTAGTTTTTTGTATTTTTTAGTAGAGATGGGGGGTTTTGCCGTGTTAGCCAGGATGGTCTCAATCTCCTGACCTCGTAATCCGCTCTTCTCGGCCTCCCAAAGTGCAGGGATTACAGGCTTGAGCCACCGCGCCCGGCCATTCTTTCTTTTTTTTTTTGAGACAGAGTTTTGCTCTGTCACCCAGGCTGGAGTGCACTGGCACAATGTCGGCTCACTGCAACCTCTGCCTCCCGGGTTCAAGGGATTCTCCTGCCTAGAGCAGCTGGTATGACAGGCGCATGCCACCACACCCAGCCAAGTTTTGTATTTTTCTTTAGCAGAGACGGGTTTCACCATGTTGATCAGGCTGGTCTTGAACTCCTGACCTCATGATCCGTCTGCCTTGGCCTCCCAAAGTGCTGGGATTACAGGTGTGAGCCACCGTGCCCGGCCTATTCCTTTACTTTCTTAATAAACTTGCTTTCACTTTGGGGGAAAAAACCCAACAACTTTCAATTATCCCACACTTGAATAAAGTTCATCATCTTACATGTTAGCCCTGTAATATGACTTCCTCATAGCTCCCTTAATGTATCCATTCTCAAATCCAATGCTCCGTTAATTACAAACTACAAACAGCTCTCAAATACACTGTGCTGTTTTCTGCTGCAAGGCCTCTACTCATGCTGCTCCTTCTACCTGGAATGCCTTTTGCCACTTTTCCAGATTCAGCTTTTCTTTCAAGCCTTTTGTGAGCCACTACCCTCACAACCCAGAAGACAAGGCCAATCCAGTCTTTTACTTTTTTAAGAGACAGGGTCCCACTCAGCTGTCCAAGCTTGAGTGCAGTGGTGCAATCATAGCTCACTGTAGCCTCCAACTCCTGGGTTCAAACTGCTGGGTTGAAGTATTCCTCCCACCTCAGTCTCTGGAGTAGTTAGGACTACAGGCGTGCATTACCATGCCTGAATAATTTTTACATTTTTTAAATAGAGACATGGTCTCACTATGTTGCCCAGGCTAGTCTCAAACTCCTGCCCTTGAGCAATTCTCCTGTCTCAGCCTCCCGAAGAGTTCAGATCATAGGCATCAGCCACCACACCCAGCTCCCAAGGAGCTGTATACTATTAATGAGGTGGAAAACAAACATGAGATGTTGACAAAATACGCTAATAAAATCAAAAAGATCTTTTTAAAAACTGTGTATTTTTTTGCTGGGCATGATGGCTCTCATCTGTAACCCCAGTACTTTGGGAGTCTGAGGTGGGCAGATCACTTGAAGGTCAGGAGTTTGAGACCAGCCTGGTCAACATGGTGAAACCCCGTCTCTACCAAAAATACAAAAAAAAATTTGCCGGGCATGGTGGCGGACACCTACAGTCCCAGCTACTTGTAAGGCTGAGGCAGAAGTATCGCTTGAACCTGGGAGGCAGAAGTTGCAGTGAGCGGAGATCACGTGGGCAACAAAGCGAGACTTCGTCTCAAAAAAACTATGTATTTTTTAAAAACACCCAAATCACAGTTAACAATTTATACTTACCATTTTTATTTGCTGGTGAAAAAAAGTTGAAGACAGGTGAAAATATGGTCCCCAACAAAGTAGTCCTTGGAGGACTGCCAGAGGAAGGATTATCTTCTAATTTTCCATTTTGTTTTACATGTTGATTTGTCATTTCATAACTACCAGCTTCTAAAAAAGAAATAAGAGTCATGATCTAGAAAACACTGATTTTCAGAAATGTGTTATAAATCATTCATTACAGAAATAACTCTTTTTCCCTCAAAATACTTCACAAAAGCTAATTAATGTTAATGTTCAGGAGAGCTTATTAAAGAAACACTGAGGTAAATTACTTGTAAGTCAAATGCTCTTTATGTATCAATGTGTTTATAATGCTAACATTTACTGAGTTTTTTCAAACTAGATTTACACCTATAGACTGAAAGGCTTCAAATCAACACAGTGTAACATAAAATGAAGAAAATTCTTTGTAAGCAAGCAAACTAGCTCCCACCATCTAAAACACAAATAATTTTATGTTTGTTTACATTCCGGGATAGTTCTAATTCATAAAACCTTCCCTCACATCTGTTTCTATCTAATGAATGACAGCTAAATGAATAGAGGCAACATAACTCTACTGAAGCAGAAGGCTATATATAGCAGTGTTAAAAATTACTTATGGATACTGAGGCACCATCTCAGAGTGGCTAGGGAGAATAATTTTAAGTTTCCTGTAAATAAAAATGTTCCACAGACCTTTTAAAAATATAAAAGTAAAATCAGCAACTGTTCTAATTAATCATCCTCTGACTTTCCACAACTTTTGACGTCTACAACATTTATTTCCTTCTTTGCTTTGGTTCTTCTAACTTGTTTCTTTCTCTATTTTGTCCCCCTTGTCTTGTCTCAGTCTTTTTCTCCCTCCTGGTTTGTTTTTTTCTAACAATAAAGATATATTATTGCACTGGGCAGAGACAAGGGGAGAAATTGCAGCTGTGTTTAAGATAGCATTAGTTAAAATAGTACTCCATACTCTAAAGCAGGGGTCCCTAACCCCATACCTGCTGGTACCAGCCCGCAGCCTATTAGGAGGAGGTGCACAAGCATTAACGTCTGAGCTCTGCCTCTACTACCTTATCTGCAGACACGCTGCTGCATTAGATCCTTTTAAGGAACATGAACCCTATTGTGAACTGTACATGCAAGGGATCTAGGTTGTGCGATCCTTATGAGAATCTAATGTCTGATGATCTGAGATGAAACAGTTTATCCTGAAACCATTCTCTTCACTGTCAGTGGAAAAACTGTCTTCCACAACACTGGTCCTCGGTGCCAAGAGGTTGGGGACTGCTGCTCTGAAGTGTTATTCTGTATAGCTGTCTCTGCTTTTCCTTAATGTTCTTCTCCTTCTTTTTGACTTTGAGGAGTTTCTCTGCTATACAACAAGGTATTGACAGAGTTTATCAACAGTGGCACTATTGTCATTTCAGTCTGATAATTCTTTGTTTTGAAGAGCTGTCCTGTGTATTGTAGGATGTTTAACATCTCTGACATCCACCTGCTAGACACTAGTAGCCACTCCTCCACATGTTGTGACAACCAAAAAGGTCTCTAGATATTGACAAATGTCCCCTGGAGGAAAAAAATCACCCCTAGTTGAGACCTACTGGACTAAGTGATGCAAGTCCCCTCTGAGCTTTTAAGTAGAATAATCTAGGAAGAAATTTGGTACGTATTTCAATTAAATTAAGTCACAATTATTATTGCTTTAAGAAATGAGTTTATTAGATGTTCAAAATATTGATCCACGTACATTTTTATGCTAAATAGCACCAAGGTATATACTCTACCTTTACTTCCTTTAATTCAAAGTAAGATTCAAATTAGCACATTTTAATTTCACTTCATGTTACTAATAATACAAAGATTACAAAGTTAAGGCAGAAATTACTCAAAGTAGTTTTGTTTTGAGACAGAGTCTCACTCTGTCACCCAGGCTGGAGTGCAGTGGCACAATCTCGGCTTACTGCAACCTCCGCCTCCCAGGTTCCAGCGATTCTCAACCTTCAGCCACCTGAGTAGCTGAGATTACAGGCATGTGCCACCACGCCTGGCTAATTTTCTGTGTGTGATTTTAATAGAGACGGGGTTTCGTCATGTTGGCCAAGCTGGTCTCAAATTACTGGCCTCAAATGATCCGCCGACCTCGGCCTCCCAAAATGTGAGGATTACAGGCATGAGCCACTGCACTCGGCCTCAAAGTATATTTTTAAAAATAGGTAAGAAATGTGTCAGGTGAGATCTCTGCTTACACCTAAATAAAACAGTATCTAAATATTAACAAACCTCCATTTACTTGACTTTTCCGTCTTACTCGAGATATCTGTTTGTTAGGTTTTTCTCCTGCTCTTGGTGTTGACGTGATCAAATTGTTATCTATATCACGTTCAATTCTACTCCGTTTTGAAGGATTTTCTCTCTCTTCCTTAAGATATAAGAGAAAAAAAACACACTAAGCACAGTCATTCTGCCTTATAGGTTACAATATTAAAATGAAAAAATATGGTATAATATACTTTCCTCTGCTTTTCATATCCAGGAAAAACAAAATGCAATTATAGGTAATACCAAATAGTAGTAGAAAACACAGAAAAATTTTCACAGGGCTGTAAGAGTATGAATGCAATTACACTATACAAATATAATTATAGCATCCCCACAATTCAGATCTCTTCCCCAAGGTCCATTAAGTTTTCCATGCTATCAGAATATTGAAGTATTCATTGTGCTCTGAATCTTCAAATGCTTTCCCTCATTTTTAGAACTGTCCTAAAGAATAGAGATCATTTCTTTAAGCGACTCAGGGTAGGAGAGACAGCCCCACTGAATGTGCTGGCAAGTCACATATTGCCCAAAAATAGGGGGTGTGGATAAAGGTGGGGCCTGGCACTGCCACACCTCCACTGCCTACCTCAATTATTTAATTGCCAGAATAAATAGCACAGAGTCTACCCCTTAACAAAGCTATTTGCTGCCTTATATGGGGCAAGTCCACATGACCAGTTTATACTATTCTTGCAGTATTAATGGACTAAAATAGTACACTTTCAGCCATTAGGATGATTTACGTTTCTCTGTTTATATATATAGTTCTCTAATTTGTAAATTTTGTTTGTTTGTTTTTCTTTTTTGAGACAGAGTTTTTCCTCTGTTGCCCAGGCTAAAGTGTAGTGGCATGATCTTGGCTCACTGCAACCTCAACCTCCTGAGTTCAGGTGATTCTCCTGCCTCAGCCTCCCAAGTAGCTGGGATTACAGGCGCCTGCCACCATGCCTGGCTAATTTTTGTATTTTTAGTACAGACGAGGTTTCACCACGTTGGCCAGGCTGGTCTTGAACTCTTAACCTCAGGTGATCCACCCGCCTAGGCCTCCCTAAGTGTTAGGATTACAGGCGTGAACTACCGTGCCAGGCCTCATTTGTAAATTTTTTCTAGAGTCATAGTCATATACATGAGTGATTTTTTTTTTTCTTTTTTTTTTTTGAGTCTGACTCTGTCGCCCAGGCTGGAGTGCAGTGGCACGATCTCGCCTCACTGCAACCTCCATCTCCCTCCCGGGTTCAAGCCATTCTTCTGCCTCAGCCTCCCGAGTAGCTGGGATTACAGGTGCGTACCACCACACCCAGCTAATTTTTGTATTTTTAGTAGAGACAGGGCTTCACCATATTGGTCAGGCTGGCCTCGAACTCCTGACCTTGTGATTTGCCTGCCTCGGCCTCCCAAAGTGCTGGGATTACAGGTATGAGTCACAGCACCTGGCCACATGAGTGACTTTCTAATATTACTATAATACTGCCCTACATAATTCCTTGCTGTTTTAATGAGACTACCTGAAATCTTTTGGTAAGGATTAGATCTTCAAATGTATATATTATATATAATTGGTAAATATAATCAACATTCTTATCTCTATTTTTTTGTATTTAATGTTTTTACCCTACAGCAACTAATAAAATACACTAACATACATTTTCTAAAAGTTGGACATTATTGTATTATTTCTGAAACAAAACCTCGCATTGTAAATGGTGAAAATTACAATAGCATACAATACTGCCTCAGTGATCCACAATAAAATCCTTCAAATTCTGACCATGTACTGTTCTCCTATATTTTAAAATGAGGATCGGGAAGCCTCCTATCACAAACATGGAATCTTCATTATCAAAAAATACAGGAGCTCTCTTTATAAAGTCTTCCAAGAACAGAAATAATATAGCAAAGTTTCAACTACATTAAGTCCTAGCCTCCCCCTGAAATTTCCTAGTACAGCTGCTATAAAATACCTACATACATTCCCAAAAACCTTGCATTCTGCAACAATAAAAGAAACAAAGCTTATGGAAAAAATGGGTCCAGAAGGGGAGAGAGGTATGTTGGGGCATATTAGCTCATGCCCCTGGAACTTTGTAACCATAACACTAACAAAATAATGATTGGAGCTGGGCTTGGTGACACACGCCTGTAATCTCAGCTACTTGGAAGACTTAGGTGGGAGTCCAGGAGTTCAAGGCTGCAGGGAGCTATGATTGCACCACTGCACGCCAGCCTGGCCAACAGGGAGAGACCCTGTCTCTAAAATAACGATTGGGACCACGAGAGAAAACTTGGACATCCCTACCCAAGTAAGGCAGCTAAGAGGGCTGGAATGCTACCTCAGGGGATAATAAAGGGTACCAGAAACAATGAAGTAGAAACCGGGGCTTATGGGAGAAGTGAAGCTTAATCTAGCAGGGCTGCTGTTAAGTTGGGCACAAAAGGAAATACAAACCGCCACATGAGAAGAGTCCCTGCTAGACCAGGGTGTACCTCTCTGGAGAGGGAATGTCTGCTGCAGATTATCACTTTTAATTAAAAATAAAAATAGGCCGGGCGCTATGGTTGAAGCCTGTAATCCCAGTACTTTGGGAGGCCGAGGTGGGCGGATCACCTGAGGTTGGGAGTTAGAGACCAACCTGACCAACACAGAGAAATCCTGTCTCTACTAAAAATACAAAATGAGCCAGGCATGGTGGCTCATGCCTGTAATCCCAGTCACTCGGGAGGCTGAGGCAGGAGAATCACTTGAACCCGGGAGGTGGAGGTTGTGGTGAGCCGAGATAACGCTACTGCACTTCAGTCTGGGCAACAAGAGCGAAACTCCATCTCAAAAAATAAAAATAAAAATACAGGTGAAAGGACTTGTGCCTGTGTAGCAGCTGAACTGGAGGCTTTTTACTTTCCTGATGAAGAGAATATCAAGTTCAACTCTAATTATTCAGTTTGTTGTCTGGTTTAGAGGAAAATCATCTACAAACCAATACCCCCACACCATGTTATTGATACTACACCCCTATTTACCAATAGTGAGTAAGCTAAATAATATTGTAGGGGCACCACATATTGTTGCAGAACAGACTATAATGCGGTCACTTGAGAACACATTCAAATACTTCAGGTTACATGTCTAAAATGGAAGAGGAAGCTATTAAGGTCAAGACTAAAATTCTGCAGTCACTGACAGTAAAATCCTACTCTTCAGAATAATTCGTTGAAATGCCTGATGATACAATCCTTTTCCCCCCAGTAGAGACAGGATCTTGCTATGTTGTCCAGACTGGTCTTGAACTCCCAGCGCCAAGCAATCCTCCTGCCTCAGCCTTCCAAAGTGCTGGGATTACAGGCATGAGCCATGGTGCCCAGCGTGATGATCCAATTCTGAAAGACAATTTGTCACCCAATCCTAGTTTTTTGTGAACATTCAACTGTAAAATTTGGGTATACTTTGAACATGGTAGGATTTTTTAGAAGAAGAGGAACTAGGAAAGACAGTTTCTACAATACTATATAAGCTGTTTCACTAAATACAATAATCCTACAATGTCTTCTCTAAAATCTGCATTTTTCTTCTTCTTTTTCAAGGAGGCAGGGTCTCTCTCTGTCGCCCATGCTGAAGTGTAGTAGCACAATCATGGCTCACTACAGCCTCAAACCCCTAGGCTCAAGCATTCTTCCTGCCTCAGCCTCCGAAGCAGCTAGGAATACAGACACATAGCAACATGCCCTGTTAATGTTTTTATTTTTTGTAGAGACAGGGTCTCGCTATGTTAACCAGGCTGGTCTCAAACTCCTAGCCTCAAGCTATCCTTCCACCTCAGTGCAAAATTTGTATTTTTCAAAGTTGTCTCTAAGATAGGTAATTAAGGGGAAAATCGTGGGAAGGTGGTGTTCTTAAATATATGAATCTCCATGTAAATACAGAGAACTGAAGAGGCAAGAAAAACCCATAAGCAACATTTACAACAAAACCAGAAGACAAGATATCCCCCATAAACTCAAAAATGCAAGCAGATGAGGACAAACCAACAAGCACAATAACTAAATGTCCACATATACCAGTGCAAAGAAAACAGAAGTAAGCAACAAGTGAGGCGGCACACCTGAGAACAGAAGCCCCAGATACCTAACACATAGGTAGTCACTGGAAACCACAATGGGCCAATTTGAGAATAGCAAATTAAACAAGGGGGAGGGGAGTTGGGGAGCTGCTGTCCAATCCAATAGCATAGGGGGTCCATGGCTAGAGTTGAAATGACAGGAACAGTCTGCTCCTATGAACTCTTGAAACTGACCAACTATGGCCCTCTTCTAGAACAAGTTTCCATACTCAGGGGGAAGTATTGGGAGTGGAATCAAATGTGAGTAGGGCAGGCACAGAAGAGAGAAAGAGAAATCCCAAATAAACACGTGGTAGAAATACAAGACAAAACTCAAAAAGCATCACTAATATTTAAAAAACTACATAAAACAAAATTTGTTCAAAAGATACCCTGAACTACACAACTTTCTGAAAATTCAGAAAAGCTAATTTCACGTAAAAATGAGCAAGAAAGTGTAGATATCAAATCCCACACAAAACTATTATAATGAAACACACGGAGCAGAATAATACCTCTATAAAGAACACATGTCAGAAAAACATGCAGAGGGAAAAGATAAAAATGATAATCTTCTATTTCAAAATCAGATAAAATACATAAAGAAAACATGAGGCCGGTGTGGAGGCTCATGCCTGTAATTCTAGCACTTTGGGAGGTTGAGGCAGGAGGATCACTTGAGGACAGGAGTTTGAGATCAGCTTGGGCAACATAGCAAGATCCCATTTCTACACAAAAATTTAAAAATCAACCAATCATGGTGGCATGTGTCTGTAGTCCCAGCAACTCAAGAGGCTGAGGCAAGAGGATCACTTGAGCACAGGAGTTTGAGACTGCAGTGAGCCATGATCGTGCCACTGCACTCCAACCTGGGCAACAGAGCAAGATCCTGTCTCAAAAAAAAAAAAAAGGAAAGAAAATATGAGACATATAGCAGAGGAAGAAAACTCAGAAACTAAGAGACAGAATAAAAAAATTCAAAATTTTTTATAAATCATTTCAGAAATAAAGACTACACTACAAGAGGCCCGAGAGAGTAAACAAAGATTATACCTTTAAAAGACAGAGGGTAAAATTTTGTTTTTTTGAGAGCCAGGGTCTCATTAAGTTGCCCAAAATGGTCTCAAATTCCCAGGATCAAGCAATCCTCCCACCTCAGCCTCCTGAGTAGCCAGGACTATAGCTGTTGGCCCCTACACAAGGCAAGGGAGAAAACTACTTTTTTTTTTTTTTTTTTTTTTTAAGAAATGAAGACAGACATAAAAAGAAATGAAGAAAATGTAAAAGCCAGGAGTAGCATGTCAATTCAAGACACGTTTTATTATTTTTTATTTCTTTTTGAGACAGAGTCTCACTGTGCCACCTAGGCTAGAGTGCAGTCAATGGCTCGGCCTCCTGGGTTCAAGCAATTCTCCTGCCTCAGCCTCCCAAGTAGCTGAGATTACAGATGCCTGCCACCACACCCAGCTAATTTTTGTATTATTAGTAGAGACGGAGTTTTGCCGTGTTGGTCACGCTAGTCTTGAACTCCTGACCTGAAGTGATCTGCCTGCCTTGGCCTCCCAAAGTTCTGGGACTACAGGCCTGAGCCACCACGCCCAGCTCAATCTAAGACATATTCTAAATTTAACAACTTAAAAAAAGAAGAAAAATTATATTATAAAACATTTGACAGAAATGTTTTTCATGTTGAAAGAAAATAGAATAACATTTAATGTAACCAAGAAAAAATGTGAGTTAAGGATTTTATATCCAGCAAAACTGATTTTCAAGCAGATAGGGCACTGTTATCAACATGCAAAAGCTCAGAATATGGTTCCCATGAGTCTGTCTTCTCAGACAGAGTCTTGCTCTTCTCGCCCAGGCTGAAGTGCAGTGGCACAATCTCAGCTCACTGCAACTTCCACCTCCCAGGTTCAAGAGATTTTCCTGCCTCAGCCTCCAGAGTAGCTGGGATTACAGGGGCCTGCCACCACGCCAGGGAAATTTTTGTATTCTTTTTTTCAGTAGAGACGGGGTTTCACCATATTGGCCAGGCTGGTCTCGAACTCCTGACCTCAGGTGATCTGCCAGCCTCAGGCTCCCAAAAGTGCTGGGATTACAGGCATCAGCCACCGCACTCAGCCCCATCCATCTTTTCCAAGGAATTCACTACAAAAATGAGCTTCAGACAATGAAGCTAAGATTAAGCATAAACATTAAGCACATCAAACGGATGGAGAACCTGTAGAACTAAGACAAATTTGAACAAAGGATAGCATGTAATGAGTATGTGCTCAAAAAATGTACATATAAAACTAAGAAAATTGGTGAGAGATACATACTAAATGAAGTTCTGCAGGCATCCGATAAACAGTACCAGATAAAATCCTAAATGCATTAAGGAGTGAACACTATAATGGAAAATATGTGAATACATAGAAAAGGTCTTTATGTTAAGTACTTTTTTTTTTTCTTAGACTAAGTTTTGCTCTTGTTGCCCAGGCTGGAGTGCAATGGCACAATCTCGGCTCACTGCAACCTCCACCTCCCAGGTTCAAGCCATTCTCCTGCCTCAGCCTCCCAAGTAGCTGGGCTTACAGGCAAGTGCCATCATGCCCAGCTAATTTTTTGTATTTTTAGTACAGACAGGGTTTCTCCATGTTGGTCAGGCTGGTCTCGAACTCCCGACCTCAGGTGATGTGCCCGTTGTGGCCTCTCAAAGTGGTGGGATTACAGGCATGAGCCACTGTGCCTGGCAAATACTTTTTTTTTTTTTTTTTTAAAGACAGGGTCTTGCCCTGTCACCAAGGCTGGAGTGCAATGGCTCAATCTTAGCTAACTGCAGCCCCAACCTCCCAGGCTCAAGTCATTCTTCCACCTTAGCCTCCCAAGTAGCTGGGACTACAGGCACACACCACCAAGTCCAGCTAATTAAAAACAATCTTTTTTTTTTTTTTTTTTAAGATGGAGTCTCGCTCTGTCATCCAGACTGGAGTACAGTGGTGGAATCTCAGCTCACTGCCAGCTACGCCTCCTGGGTTCATGCCATTCTCCTGCCTCAGCCTCCTGAGTAGCTAGGACTACAGGCGCCCACCACCACGCCCGGCTAATGTTTTGTATTTTTAGTAGAGACGGGGTTTCACCATGTTAGCCAGGATGGTCTTGATATCCTGACCTCGTGATCCGCCCGCCTTGGCCTCCCAAAGTGCTGTGATTACAGGCGTGAGCCACCATGCCCAGCAAAAAACAAAATTTTTTTGTAGAGACGGGGTTTTGCTATGNTTTTTTTTTTTTTTTTTTTTTAAGATGGAGTCTCGCTCTGTCATCCAGACTGGAGTACAGTGGTGGAATCTCAGCTCACTGCCAGCTACGCCTCCTGGGTTCATGCCATTCTCCTGCCTCAGCCTCCTGAGTAGCTAGGACTACAGGCGCCCACCACCACGCCCGGCTAATGTTTTGTATTTTAGTAGAGACGGGGTTTCACCATGTTAGCCAGGATGGTCTTGATATCCTGACCTCGTGATCCGCCCGCCTTGGCCTCCCAAAGTGCTGTGATTACAGGCGTGAGCCACCATGCCCAGCAAAAAACAAAATTTTTTTGTAGAGACGGGGTTTTGCTATGTTGCTCAGGCTGGTCTGGAACTCCTGAGATCAAGTGATCCACCCACCTTGGCCTCCCAAAGTGCTGGGATCACAGGTATGAGCCACCTGTGCCTGGCCCCCTTTCCCCCGCTTTTATTAAAGACAGGGTCTTGCTCTGTCACTCAGGCTACAATGTAGTGGCACAATCTCACCTCACTGCAGCCTTTGTCTCCTGGGATCAAGTGATCCTCCCACCTCAGCCTCTGAAGTAGCTGGGACTGCACGTGTGTAGCACCACGCTCAACTAATTTGTTTTTTCAAATTTTTTGAAAAGACGAGGTCTCACTGTTGCCCAGGTTGGTCTCGAAAGCCTGGGCTCAAGCGATCCTTTCACCACAGCCTTCCAATCCCAGGATTAAAGGCGTAAGCCACAGTGCCCAACCTTGTGTGGAGCACTTCTACTGTGCTCTTACTAATTATCTAGTTACACCTGCTATAATCTCTGTAACTTCATTATGATTTAGTAAATTATTATTTTGCAATTTCAAAATTTTTCTATATAAAGTAATGCATCACATAACAACTGGAATATGTTTTGAGAAAAGAATCTTTAGCGATTCCATCACTGTACAATCATACTGTGTACTTACACAAACCAAGATGATATTGTCTACCACACACCTATTGCTCCTAGGCAACCCACCTGCTCAGCATGCTACTGTACTGAATACTGTAGGGAATTATAACAAAATGTTAAGTACTCATGTACCTAAACACAGAAAAAGTACAGTAAAAATACGGTATTATAACCTTATGAGACCATAAGGTGGTCCATGCTGACCTAAACATCATTATGTGGCACATGACTGTATATATACACATATGTGAAAACACAGGAAGAGTATTCTTCTGGTTTTGCTTTGCAATAATATATTTATTTAAAACACATTTATTTCTAAATTTTAAGTTTTACATAAAAGTTATTTCAGAATTTAGTAATATTTTAAAATAAAATTTGTGGCCGGGCACGGTGGCTCACGCCTGTAATCCCAACACTTTGGAAGGCCAAGGTGGGTGGATCACAAGGTCAGGAGATCAAGACCATCCTGGCTAACACGGTGAAACCCCATCTCTACTAAAAAATACCAAAAATTAGCTGGGCATGGTGGCAGGTGCCTGCAGTCCCAGCTACTCTAGGGAGGCTGAGACAGGAGAATGGCGTGAACCCAGGAGGCGCAGCTGGCAGTGAGCCGAGATCACGCCACTGTACTCCAGCCTGGGCGACAGAGCAAAGACTCCGTCTCAAAAAATAATAATAATAAAAAAAGTAATTTTTTAATACTTAATAATGAATCATTAGATAAAAACAGGGAGGTCAGAAGAGCTGTGATTTCAATCCATTGCTGCACTGCTGAAAAATAAGAAACTGACATATCAGGATTTTCTGACTCACAAAGCAGTAAATCTATTCCAGAGACTCTAGATGCAATTGTAAATAAGAAATGAAAGCATGATAAAGATATCTTCCTTTTGGCCTCATAAGGTTGTCTTATTACATCTTACGTAATAAAACATACTTAAATAGATGAGACATATTTAAATGGTGACAATTTAGTATACTGTCATTTGAGAATCATTCAGAGTTTTTTAAAAAGGAATTTAGTATTTTAAATATATACATAATGAGTTCTTTAAAAGCAAAACTGGTTACAGTTTTCAAACTAAAATGAAAAGCCTCTGAAGAATCTTAAAGAGTAAGTTATCATACTGCATTGCTTGAAAAGGGGTAAACAATATCAGAGAGAGAAATCTTTGCATAGTAGATAGTGCTGAAAGTCTGCTAGATAAAGTCAATAAAAGAAACATGCCCTCCCACTTTCCAATGCTAAGTGAAATCCACTGAATGAATTATTTATCTGCAAACATAAAAAAGTAAGTATTATCTAGTATGTACAGAATTGTACTTCTGTGCCTTATTAATGGACCGGATTTGGTATTTTGCCTGCATGTATTTATTTGATACCAGCACCAACTAATTATCAAAGATTTTTGTTACTGTGAATGCATGGTAACAAACACAAGTGGTGAATCTATTGACTGACTGATTGACTGATTGTCTTTCAGTCCATTCTGGAACAACTTGTGTTAGCATTTGTGCTAGCTATGCAAGAGCAAAGGTGTATATAGTAACTGGCACCTTAAGACAAATCAAGGCACTGAAACCCAATAGTCATTGTATTCTTTTTTTTTTTTTTTTTGAGATGGAGTCATCCAGGCTGGAGTGCAATGGCACGATCTTGGCTCACAGCAACCTCCACCTCCCGGGTTCAAGCAATTCTCCTGCCTCAGCCTCCCAAGTAGCTGGGATGACAGGCATGTGCCACCATGCCTTGTTAATTTTTATATTTTTAGTAGAGGTGGAGTTTCACTATGTTGGCTAGGCTGGTCTCGACCTCTTGACCTCAGGTGATCTGCCTGCCTCAGCCTCCCAAAGTGCTGGAATTACAGGCGTGAGCCACCAAGCACGGCCCACTGTATTCTTTATTGCCACGCTTAGCAAGTTGGGAGAGCCAGTTCCTCTTAAGAAAGTTCTCTCTTCTTTTTTAAAACAAAGACAGAGTCTCACTCTGTCACCCAGGCTGGAGGGCAGTGGTGTGATCTCGGCTTACTGCAACCTCCGCCTCCCAGGTTCAAGCGATCGCACACCTCAGCCTCCTGAGTAGCAGGGACTACAGATGTGTGCCACCATGCCCAGCTAATTTTTTGTATTTTAGTAGAGATAGGGTTTCACCATGTTGCCCAAGCTGGTCTTGAACTTCTGAGCTCAGGCAATCCATCCTCTGCCCTCCTCGGCCTCCCAAAGTGCTAGGATTACAGGCGTGAGCCACCGCACCCAGCCTCAAGAAAGTTCTTGCTGAAGCCGTAAAACTGTTAAATTTAGGTCTTTATACATGGCTCACTCCTGCACTTTGGGAGGGCGAGGCAGGTAGCCTGCCTGAGCTCAGAAGTTGGAGACCAGCCTGCGCAACATGATGAAACCCCATCTCTTATAAAATACAAAAATTAGCCAGGTGTGGTGATGCAAACCTGTAGTCCCAGATAGCTGAGGCGTGAGGATCACCTAAGCCTGGGAAATGGAAGTTAAAATAATGCAAGTTAAAAACAGTAAGATACTCTACCCCTGCAGAAAGACTAAAGTTAAAAAGACTGACAATATCAAATACTGGTAAGAATGTAAGCAAGGGAAACTGTTTGAAACTGCTAAATGGAATGTTAGATGGTGAAACAGCTGGGCAGTTTCTCAAAAGTTAAAAAGTGTCTTCAACAAATGGTGTTGGGACTTAATGAAAATGAACATGCAAAATAATGAAGATGACTCCTCACCTCACACCATCTATAAAGATTAACTCAAATGTATCAAAGAGCTAAAAGTATGAAACTCATGTAAGAAAATCTAGGGATAAATCTTTGTCACCTTGATTTTGCCAATAGTTTCTCGGATATAACACCAAAGGCACAAGCAACAAAATAAAAAATAAAGTGGACTTCATCAAAATTTAAAAGTTCTGTGTTTCAGAAGGGGTCCACAGAATAGAAGAAAACATTTGCTTATCTCTGAAAAGGGACTTGTATCTAGATTATATCAAGAACTCTTGGCTGGGTGTGGTGGCTCACACCTGTAATCCCAGCACTGTGGGAGGTCAAGGAGGGCCGATCTCTTAAGCCCAGGAGTTTGATACCAGCCTGGGCAACATGGTGAAATCCTGTCTCTACCAAAAATACAAAAATTAGGTCTGGCGAGGTGACTCAAACCTGTAATCCCAGCACTTTGGAAGGCCAAGGCAGGCAGATCACCTGAGGTCAGGAATTTGAGACCAGCCTGGGCAACACGGTGAAACCCCGCCTCAATTAAAAATACAAAAAATGAGCCGGGCGTGGTGGCGGCGCCTGTGGTCCCAGCTACTTGGGAGGCTGAGGCAGGAGAATGGCGGGAACCCGGGAGGCGGAGCTTGCTGTGAGCCAAGATGGCGCCGCTCACTCCAGCCTGGGCCACACAGCCAGACTCTTGTCTCAAAATAAAATAAAATAAAATAAAATAAAATAAAATAAATAGTTGGACGTGGTAGCACGTGCCTGTAATCCCAGGTACTCAGGGGGCTGAGGCAGGGGAATCGCTTGAACACAGGAGGTAGAAGTTGCAGTGAACAGAGATTGCGCCACTGCACTCCAGCCTGGGTGACAAAGTGAGACTTTGTCTCCAAAAGGGGGCGGGGGAATTAGCTGGGCGTAGTGGAATATGCCTGTAGTCTCAGCTACTCAGGAGGGTGAGGTGGAAGTATCACTAGAGCCCAGGAAGCAGAGGTTGCAATGAACTGAGATCATGCAAAAACAAACAAACCAAAAAAAAAAAAAAAAAAAAAAAAACCTCTTACAACTCAATAATAAAAATAATAAAATTAAAATACCAGACATTTCTCTAAAGAAGATATGTAAATGGCCAAGATGCACATTAAAAAGATGCTCAATACCATCAGTCATTAGGGAAATGCAAATCGAAACCACGACATACTGCTTCACACTCACCAGGATGGCTATAATAAAAAAGACAAAAAATTTCAAGTGTTGATTGTCCTCAAGACAACTGGAATCCTCATATTTTGCTAGTGGGACTGTAAAATGGTGCAACCACTTTGGAAAACAGTCTGGCAGTTCCTTAAAAAGCTAAACACAAAGTTATCGTATAATCCAGCAATTCAAGCTCCTACCCAAGACAATCGAAAATAGATGTCCATACAAAAATGTATACATGAATGTTCACAGCATTCTTCATATAGCCAAAATATTAAAATAACCCAAATGTTCATTAATTGATAAATGGATAATCAAAATGTGGTATAGCCATACAACAGAATATTACTTGGCAATAAAAAGGAAATATTGATATAATACATGCCACAACATGGATGTACTTTTTCTTTTCTTTTTTTTTTGAGACGGAGTCTCGCTCTGTCGCCCACGCTGGAGTGCAATGGCCGGATCTCAGCTCACCGCAAGCTCCGCCTCCCAGGTTTAGGCCATTCTCCTGCCTCAGCCTCCCGAGTAGCTGGGACTACAGGCGCCGCCACCTCGCCCGGCTAGTTTTTTTTTTGTATTTTAGTAGAGACGGGGTTTCACCGTGTTAGCCAGGATGGTCTCGATCTCCTGACCCCGTGATCCGCCCGTCTCCGCCTCCCAAAGTGCTGGGATTACAGGCTTGAGCCACCGTGCCCGGCTTTTTAAAAAAATTTTATTCAATGTCTCAGGACACAGCCCCAGGAGATCCTGAGAACAAACACACCATGGATGCACTTTGAAAACATGCTAAGTGAAAGAAGCCAGACATAATAGACTATGGTTTCATTTACATGAAATGTCCAAAATACAGCGAAATCCATAGAGACAGGAAGCAGATTAGTGACTGCTTAGGGTTAGAGAGGAACGGGGAATTTAGGAACTAGAGGTCTCTTTTGAGGGTGATGAAAATATTCTAAAGTTGAGGCAATGGTTGCACAATTCTGTGCATGCACTAAAAGCTACTGAATTTATACTTTAAATGAATGAATGAATTATACTACTATACAACATAATGCTGTGCCTATACTTTACTATATTATATATTTAAAGTTTTCTAAGACAGTAGATCATAATAATAAAGGGGCAGGGTAAACTCTGGTAGGTGACAGATACGTTTATGGCCTTGATGATGCTGATGGTTTCACAGGAATATACTTATCCCCAAACTCATAGAGCTGTATACATTAAGTGAGTACAGCTTTTTATATCAAAAAACAATAAGTAAATAAAAGCTTCTACATTTCAAAAAAAGGGTTAATTTCTAGGTATGTAAATTATATCTCAATAAAGCTGCTACAAAGAAGTTAAGCATACATCTTATGATCCAGCAATATCTATCTTATTTATCCAAATATCTGTAACTTTATATATAATAGCCAAAAAACAGAAACAACTTAAATAGACAAATTGTGGGAGACTCACACACAGGAATACTACTCCAGGAGGGGAGGGGAAGGAATAAACTACAGATACATGTGGTAATGCAGAAGAAACCAAAAACTGTATGTTGTGTGTGTGAAGGAAGCAAGATACACTGATTATAATCCTATGAAACTCTATAATGACAGAAAGATCAGTGGTTGTCTCAGGTGATGTTGGATATAAAATAAGGATACTTTTTGGTCATGTGCATAACTCTGTCAGAATTCAAGAAAACATACATTTTGAACAGGTGTATTTTATTGGGTTTAAGGTAGTTTATTGAGAAGTCAATATAGGAGGATAAATAAAATTCTAAAAAATAGATAGTTCACCCAAATGACAGGAAAAGAGAAACAAAAGATGGGACAAATCCAGAATACATAGTAAGATAGAAGACTTTAAACTCAAACATATTAATAATTACATTAAATATAAAGAGACAAAATATGCCAATGTAGGCCGGGCACAGTGGCTCATGCCTATAATCCCAGCATTTTAGGAGGCCAAGGCAGGTGGATCATCTGTGGTCAGGAGTTCAAGACCAGTCTGGCCAACATGGTAAAACACTGTCTCTACTAAAAACATAAAAATTAGCTGGGTGTGGTGGCAGGCGCCTGTAATCCCAGCTACTCGGGAGGCTGAGGCAGAATTGCTCGAATCCAGGAGGCGGAGGTTGCAGTGAGCCAAGATTGCGCAACTGCACTCCAGTGAGGGCGACAGAGCGAGACTCTGCCTTAAAAAAAAAAAAAAAAAAAAAAGCCAATGTAAATATATACGTACACAGGTTTTATAAAGGCTGGAAAAGATATATCATGCAAATACTAAGTAAGAAAACTGTTTGGCTCTATCAATATTAAAATAAACTTCAAGGCCAGGAACAGTGGCTCACACCTGTAATCCCAGCACTTTGGGAGGCAGAGGCGGG
>NW_016822769.1:926504-949950 GCF_001698545.2 Rhinopithecus bieti | reverse complement strand
AAAAAAAAAAAAAAAAAAAAAGCCAATGTAAATATATACGTACACAGGTTTTATAAAGGCTGGAAAAAGATATATCATGCAAATACTAAGTAAGAAAACTGTTTGGCTCTATCAATATTAAAATAAACTTCAAGGCCAGGCACAGTGGCTCACACCTGTAATCCCAGCACTTTGGGAGGCAGAGGCGGGCGGATCACAAGGTCAGAAGATCGAGACCATCCTGGCTAACATGGTGAAACCCTGTCTCTAATTAAAAAAAAAAAAAAAAAAAAAAAAAAAATTAGCCGGGCATGGTGGCGGGCGCCTGTAGTCCCAGCTACTCGGAAGGCTGAGGCAGGAGAATGGCATGAACCCGGGAGGCGGAGCTTGCAGTGAGCCGAGATCGCGCCACTGCACCTCCAGCCTGGGCGGCAAGCGAGACTCTGTCTCAAAAAAAATAAAAAATAAAAAATAAAATAAAATAAACTTCGAGACTAATATTACTAGAGAGAATGAGATATATCACAATGTTAACAAGTCATACAATTATAAATACATGAAGCTTCAACATACATGAAGCAAATACTGACAGATAAGTGAAGTAGACAAATGCATAAAAATAGGTGATTTTAACATCCTTCTCTTAATAACCAATAAAACAAGCACATTAAATAAATAAGACAACTATGCAGTTGCCATTCTTTTGTTTCTTTACTTCCTTAATAAACTTGCTTTCACTTTAAAAGATATAGAAAATTAGAATATTATCAACCAATTGGATCTAATTGATATTTATAGAATACTGCACTGAACAACTCCAAAATACACATATATTCCCAAATACATATAGAACATTCAACAACATAGACTACATGCTAGTAAGTACCAAAAATTACCAAAGAAATCAAATTATACAGAGTATATTAATATTCTTGAATCAAAATGAAGAATCCATGGGTCAAAACAAATCACAAGAAAAATAAAATAATAAAAAATAATGTATCAAAATGTATGGCATACAGAGAAAGGAGTACTTTAAAATTCATACCTTTAAATATCTGTATTAGAAAAAAAGAAAAGTGTAAAATTAATGTTCTAACCAAGGAACTAGAAAGCTACAGCCATAGGCAAAATTCAGCACACTAATTGTTTCACATGGACAAGAAAGTAAAAACCTTTTTTTTGTACTTATAAATAGTTGGAGGAAAATATATATAAAAAAAAATTTCATGGCACACGAAAACTATATGAAATTCAAATACAGTAGTTCTCCCTTAATGCTCATGTGATACCTTTCAAAACCCTCCAGTGGTTGCCTGAAACCACAGATAGTACCAAACACTATATATACTGTGTTTTCCTCCATATATACACACCTATGATAAACCCTGAATTATAAATTAGACACAGTAAGAGATTACCAATAAAACAGAACAATTATCAGCATCACTAGTCTTATACTCTGGGGCCATTATTAAGTAAAATAAGGATTAACTGAATACAAACAGCCTGGTATCTACACAGCTGATCTGATAAAAAAAGAAAGCTACTAAGTGACTAACAGGAGTACAGCATATACATACGGATACTTGGGCAAAGGGATGATTAATGTCCCAGTTGGGATGGAGCAGGAATGATGCAAGATTTTACCGTGCTACTCAGAAAGGTGTCTAATTTAAAACTTATTAATTATTTCTGAAATTTTCCATTTAATATTTTCAGACGCTGGTGACCACAGGTAACTAAAACTACGGAAAGCAAAGCCAAAGATAGAGGAAACTACCGTACCAGTGTACAAAGCCATGTTCATTCATTTATGTAGCTGTCTACAGTGGCAGTTGAATAGTAGCTGCAGCAGAGACAATATTGTCCACAAAGCCTAAAATATTTCTTACTTGAAATGTTTACAGAAAAATTTTACTCATATCTGATTTAAGCACTCATTTCTAGAAGCTACAAAAGTAAAAATCAGACTGAAAACAGAAAATATTGAAAATAGTGGAAATCAATTAAACAGAATCAACAGTTAATATTAAAAATCCCTTTGAACAAATAATGAAATTGATAAACCCAAGCAAGACTCATCAAAATAAAGATCAATAATAAATTATCTAGATCAGGAATGAAAAGAAGAGTACCATTACAAATCCTATAGACAGTATTAAATTAATAAGTACCGACAAAATATGATGTCAAATAAATCAACAACTTAAATTCCTTGAAAACATGTATGACTAAACAAACAAGAAAGAGAAAAGTTAAATAATCTGATCTATGTTAGTGAAACTAAATTACAGTAAAAGATATCCCACAAAGAAAATTCCAGTTACATTTTAGAAATCCCACTCCACAATTCACCAGTGAATTCTGCCAAATATTTAAGAATGAAATAATACCAATCAAACACAAGCTTTCAGAAAAGAGGAGGAACAGTCCTCAACTTGTTTTATGGCACCAGCTTAATCTTAATCCCAAAATTTAAAAACATTACAAATCAAGACAAAACTACAGAACAAGATCCTCCATGAATACAGACATAAAAATTATTTTTAAAAAAATCTCCAGTAAATCAATTCCAAGTTATGATTTTCCATTAAAAAAAAATTTATGTACTACTCTACATTAAAAGAATAAGAGGGGCCTGCCACAGTGGCTCACATCTGTTATCCCGGCACTTTGGAAGGCCAAGGTGAGTAGATCACTTGAAGTCAGGAGTTCAAGACCAGCCTGGTCAACATGGTAAAACCCCATCTCTATTAAAAACACAATTAGCCGGGCATGGTGTCACGTGCCTGTAACCCCAGTTACTTGGGAGGCCAAGGCAGGAGAACTGCTTGAACCCAGGAGGTGGAGGTCGTGGTGAGCTGAGATCACACCACTGTACTCCAGCCTGGGCAAGAGAATGAGACTCCACCTCAAATAAATAAATAAATAAATAAATAATAAATAAATAAATAAAAGAGAATCTGAAGCCAAAAAGCCTTTAACAAAACTCAACAACATAATAAAAACATTTCACAAATAGGAATAGAATAGAACTTTCACAAACTAATAAAAGATAACTAAGAAAAACATCTAGCTAACATCATACCTAATGGTAAAACAAATTCTCTTCCCCTAAGGACAAGGCAAGGGTGTTGGCTCTCACTGATTCTACTCAACATGGTACTACAGATCCTAACCAATGTAATAAGTGAAGAAAAAAATAAGTCCCAGTGATGAGAAAGGGTAAGCAAAACTCTTATTATCTGGCATATGACATAATTATTTACACATAAAACAAGACAGAACCCTAGTTCCTTTAGTGGAGAACAGTATTTAGAAACCAAGATCTGGGTGCTATGTGCACACAGTTCAGCAGACAGAGCAAGGAAACAGAATCATGTGCCACACAATGTTTTGGTTAACAGCAGACCACATATAGAACAGTGGTCTCATAAGATTATAATACTCTATTTTTACTGTACCTTTTCTATGTTTAGCTATGCTGAGAAACATAAAAACTAACCATTGTGTTATAACTGCCTATGATAATCAGTACAGTAACATGCTGTACAGGTTTGTAGCCTAGGAGCAAAAAGCTATACCACATAGCCTAGATAACTAGTAGGATATACCATCTAGATTCACGTAAGTACTATGATATTCACATGATGACAAAATTGACAATTAATGCATTTCAGATTGTCAAGTGACATGACTAAATATAAATATATGCTTGTGTGTGTGGTGGTGGAAAGAGAATGAATGAATATGAATGAATCTTAAACTGTCATTTCCTCCATAAATTCAACCAGTTAGTCTGAGGTGATTTTTTTTCATTCCGTAAGTGGAAATTACTTCAATTAATTAAGTAGTTAAAGAACACAACTAAAGAGACTTAATAAGGCCGGGCGTGGTGGCTCATGCCTATAATCCCATTTTGGGAGGCTGAGGCGTGTGAATCACTTGAGGTCGAGAGTTCAAGACCAGCCTGGCCAACATGGTGAAACCCAATCTCTACTAAAAATAGAAAAAATTAGCCAGGCATGGTGGCACATGCCTGTAATCCCAGTTACTCGGGAAGCTGAGGCAGGAGAATCGTTTAAAACCAGGAAATGGAGGTCACAGTGAGCCAAGATCACACCACTGCACTCCAGCCTGGCTGACAGAGCAAGACTCCGTCAAAAAAAAAAAAAAAAAAAGAAAGGAGGAAAATTCCCAAATAAAACTACAAAGTTTGGCAAATCAGAGTTAAAGAGTTTGAACAAATGTCTTCATCTAATCATGTTTTTCAAACTAAGAAATGCAGCCCACTGATGTATTATCAAATCAATTTAAATTACTACAATCACCTTCAGAAGAAGAAACAAAACAGAAAAGAAAATCAGAATACATCACATAAATTAAGGGTGATTTTGTTTCACATGTGTTAGCCATGTTTCTTTTGTAGACCACAGTTAAAAGGTCTAAAACAGGTATTTCATTAAAACTGCATTCATATGGAAATTTATGATCCTTAACTATAACAGCATTTAGTTAAGAATAGTGGAAAAGGTCATTTTGTTATGGGGAAAACGCTGGAAATACTGTATTTGGAAAAATATAGAGATTCATGGTAGAAAACAAATATATTTCAGTTGTGAGGCCTTCAATTACGTATTAGAAATCTCATTGTGCTAAAAAGCAGAAAGGCTGCACATGAACAATTCCTGAATAATCTTGCCAGTAATTTCATACATCTGAAGTCTTCGAATCACAAATCTGTATTTGAAAGAGACCAAAGATTTCGTTCACACTGAATTGTGTCACCCCAAAATTTTATGTTGAAGCCCTAACCCGAATACTTCAGATTGTAACCATATCTGAAGATAGGGCCTTTAAAAAGGTAATTAAAAGGGTTTTCTTGGCCAGGTGTGGTAGCTCACGCCTGTAATCCCAGCACTTTGGGAGGCTGAGGCGGGCAGATCACTTAAGGTCAGGAGTTCAAGACCAGCCTGGGCAACATGGTGAAACCCCATCTCTACTGAAAATACAAAACGTACCCGGATGTGGTGGCACACGCCTGTAATTCCAGCTATCCAGGAGGCTGAGGCACGAGAAATCGCTTGAATTCACGAGACAGAGGTTGCAATGAGCTGATGGTGCCACTGCATTCCAGCCTGGGTGACAGAGCGAGACTCTGTCTTACATATACACACAAAAAAAGAAGGAGGATTTCTTCAGGTGGCCCCTAAAGAAGTATGACCAGTGTCCATAAAGATACAGACACAGACCATACACAGACCAAAGACTGACTGTGTGAGGGGCAGCCATCTATAAGTCAAGAACAGAGATCTAAGAAGGAAGCACGTTGGCCAACATCTTGTTCTTGGACTTCCAGACAGTGCCCAGCCACTTTGACAGAGAATAATAAAGGCGAAAGAATACAGATTATCAGTTAAATACATCTGGTTTAAATCCTAGCAGTGTCACTTATTGGAGGTGCAGTAGTATATAGTGGTTAGGAGTGTAGGTAAACTAGGCTCCAGCATTGCAGCTGAAAACTAAGCAACTTTGCACAAGTTATTATTTAACCTCCTTGTGCCTCAGTTTCCTCGTTTGTAATATAAAAGTAACAGCTATCTCATACAGTTTGTAAGGCTTAAATTATTACACTTTATTATTTATTTATTTATTTATTTATTTATTTTTTGAGACGGAGTCTCGCTTTGTTGCCCAGGCTGGAGTGCAGTGGCGCAATCTTGGCTCACTGCTAACTCCACCTCCTGGGTTCACGCCATTCTCCTGCCTCAGCCTCCCAAGTAGCTGGGACTACAGGTGCCCGTCACCACGCCCAACTAATTTTTTGTATTTTTAGTAAAGACGGGGTTTCACCGTGTTAGCCAGGATGGTCTCAATCCCCTGACGGTGTGATCCGCCCGCCTCGGCCTCCCAAAGTGCCAGGATTACAGGCATGAGCCACCGCGCCCGGCCAAATTATTACACTTTAAACACTGAGGACAGTGCTTGGCAAATAGTAACTGCTCAATAACTATAAGTAAGAGTTGTTGCAGGCATAATGGCACATGCCTGTAGTCCCAGCTACTTGGGAAGCTGAGACAGGAGAATCGCTTGAACCCAGGAGGTGGAGGTTGCAGTGAGCCGAGATCACGCCATTGCATTCCAGCCTGGGCAAGTTAAGAGTGAAACTGCGTCTCAAAAAAAAAAAAAAAAAAGCAAAAGCTGTCGTATTGGTCTTCAATGTTATTTTTTAACCTGGGTAGGTTATTATTATAATTATTGTTACTATTGACAGTTCAAGTTACCTAAATTCACTAAGTCTCAGTTGTTCTCATCTATAAAACATCAAAAGATGGTTGATATTCAATAGGTTTTAGCTGTGAACTCCTACCCAAATTTTGAAAAAGACAATGACGCTGTATTTAAGATACATACATAAGCAAGCATTGTCTAGATGCCCAACACAATTTTAGAATACGTGATGACGACATTATAGATAAGAAAGCAACAATAATTAAAAGCCATATAAGCTCATTAAGACTAATATGTGACAAATTAACCTTATTATTTCTCCTAACACAGGATTAGTTGTCTGGGAAAAGACAACTGTGGTTTCACTCTGATTTCAGTAAAGCGTTCAAATATTAATTTCAATAATAATCTTATAGAATACGATTTTTTTTTTTTTTTGAGACAGAGTCTCGCTCTGTCACCCAGGCTGGAGTGCGGTAGTGCGATCTCCACTCACTGCAAGCTCCGCCTCCCAGGTTCACGCCATTCTCCTGCCTCAGCCTCCTGTGTAGCTGGGACTACAGGCACCCGCCACCATGCCCGGCTAATTTTGTATTTTAGTAGAGACAGGGTTTCACCGTGTTAAGTCAGGATGGTCTCAATCTCCTGACCTTGTGATCCGCCCATCTCAGCCTCCCAAAGTGCTGGGATTACAGGCGTGAGCCACCGCGCCCAGCCTAGAATACGATTTTTTAAATCTGAGTTCAGTTACAGCACAATAAAGTGAATTTGTAGCTGTATGAAAACCTTACCCAAAACGTAATTAATAAATAAGACAGCCCAGTACAGTGGCTCACGTCTGTAATTCCAGCACTTTGGGAGGCCGAGGTGGGGAGTTCACTTGTGGTCAGGAGTTCAAGACCTGCCTGGCCAACATGGCAAAACCTCGTCTCTACTAAAAATATAAAAATCAGCCAGGTATGGTGGCAGGCGTCTGTAGTCCCAGCTACTCAGGAGGCTGAGGCAGAAAAATCACTCGAACCCGAGAGGTGGAGGTTGCAGTGAGCCGACATTGTGCCACTGCATATCTTAATGTAACATCTTTGAGTAATGAGGCATTAATGAAAGATCTTAGACTTAGTTAAAACAAAAAAAAAACTTGGACAAAATTTCTATAGAAAATCCTCCTGAGTGGCTGGGTACAATGGCTCACGCCTGTAATCCCAGTACTTTGGCAGGTTGAAGCAGGCGATCACTTGAGGCCAGGAGTTCAAGACCAGCCTGGGCAACATGGTGAAACCCCATCTCTACAAAAATACAAAAATTAGCTGGGCATGGTGGCATGCACTACTTGGGAGGCTGAGAAAAGAGGATTGCTTGAACCTGAAAGGCAGAGGTTGCAGTGAGCTGAGATCATGCTACTGCACTCCAACTTGGGCAAGGCTGGAGACCTTTTATTTTATTTTTTAATTTTTTTGAGACTCCGTCTCAAAAAAAAGTCCTGAGTGTTCTAGTTCAAGGGTTCCCAGCCCCTGGGCCATGGAATGGTACCAATCCATGGCCTGTTAGGAATGAGGCCACAGAGAAGGAGGTGAGCAGTGAGCCAGCAGGCACTACTGCCTAAGCCCTATCTCCTGTCAGATCAGCAGCAGCAAATTCTCATAGGAGCACAAACTCTAGTGTGAATTGTGCATATGACTGATCTACACTGTGTGTTCCTTATGAGAATCTAATGCCTGATGATCTGATGTGGATTAATTTCATCCCAAAACCATTAACCAAACCCCACCCCAGCTGACATGGTCCCTGGAAAAACTGTCTTCCCTGAAACCAGCTGCTGGTGCCAAAATGACTGGAGACTGCTGTTCTAGTTGACATGAGCCAAAATTTGCTGACCAACAGAGATTAAGCTACTAAAGAAGGAAACAAAGTATAATTTAACATAAAACCACATTAACAGAAACAATCCAGCCAGGCGTAGTGACTCACACTTTGAGAGGTCCAGGCGGGCAAACAGCTTGAGACCAGGAGTTTGTGACCAGCCTGGACATGGTGAAGCCTTGCCTCTACTAAAAAATACAAGGAATTAGCCAGACATAGTGGCAAAAGCCTGTAGTTCCAGCTACTTGGGACGCTGAAATGGGAGCACCACCTGAGCCGGGAAGTCAAGGCTGCAGTGACCTGTGACTGCACAACTGCACTCTAGCCTGGGCAATGGGAGTGAAAGAAACAATTCACTGTCAAAAAAAGAAGTATGCTGATCCTTGAACAAGCTGGGTTTGAATTGTATTGTTCCATTAATACACAAATTTTCTGCCACCTCTGCAACAGAAAGACCAACCCCTCCTCTTCCTCAGCCCAGAAGATAATGAGGATGAAGATCTTTATAATGATCTACTTCCACTTAAATAGTAAACACATTTTCTCTTCCTTATGATTTTCTTAATAACATTTTCTTTTTTTCTAGCTTACTTTATTGTAAGAATACAGTATAAAGCCAGGTGAGATGGCTCACACCTGTAATACCAACACTTTGGCAGGCCAAGGTGGGATGACTGCTCTGAGGTCAAGAGTTCAAGACCAGCCTGGGCAAGATAAATGTGACCTAGTCTCTTAAAAAAAAAAAAAAAAAAAAAGGAGGGAGAGAAATTTTAAAAATAGCTGGGCGTGGTGGTACATGCCTATAGTCCTAGCTACTCAGGAAGCTGAGATGGGAGGATCAACTGAGCTCAGGAGTTCAAGGCTGCAGTGAGCTATGATAGTATTACTGCACTCCAGCCTGGAAATAGAGTAAGAACCTATCTAAAAAAATAGAATACAGTATAGAATACACATAACATACAAAATATGTGTTGAATGATTGTTTATGTTATTGGTAAAGTTCTGGTCAACAGGAGGTTATTAGTGTTAAGTTTTTGGAGAGTCAAAAGTTATATGTGGATTTCAACCACATGGGAGGGTCAGCATCCCTAAAATCCACATTGTTGAAGGGTCAACTATAAATATGAAAATATGAATAGAATTCTGAAGACACAACAAACACCTATCTTCACTTCTGGTTTTTATCTTTCATGAATAACAGATAAAGGTGACCAAGATGATGATAAATATCATATAATGTCATATAAGGAAAACTAGAAATAGCTGCCCTGTATTGACTGAAGGTTTGTACTTGCACATGTAAGAGAACACAGTATCTGTTTTCAAGTGGAAAAAATACAAAAAAGTAACATGAGAAAGCAAAAACATAAGGAGGCACTTTATGACAACTAGAGCTGCTCAGAAGAATGAAGTAATAATATGTAGCAAGGTTCCCATCAACAGAGGCTGATGACAACCCATTAGGAATTCATAGAGATGGAAATTTGGGTTTCTGGAAGCTACTTCATCTTTGTTATATGATAATACTAGAATATTTTCTCAGTTTACATAAATTCAGAAAGTTTTTAAAATTTCTAATTACTTAAAATTAACAAAGAAATCATAGTACTAGAATCAAACAAAAACAAAAAATAAAACCACCAAAACAAAATTAAAACCCTATGCAAACCAAGAATACTTCCAAATCTTGCCTAGTGACTCACAGTAATTAGGCTTTGTTAATTCTATTACAACAAAATCTATTCCTATGAACAAGTCAACTAGTAATTTATTTTTCTGCTTAAGTAAGTAATAAACTTCCATTATAATGAAAAATTTACCATGTAAATAATTATTCTAAGAAAGAACACAAAAATAGTAAAGTCATAAAAAAAACTACACACAATAATACTATACATTGATAGAGTGCATTAAAATTGATCAAACTGAGGCCAGGCGCAGTAGCTCATGCCTGTAATCCCAGCACTTTGGGAGGCTGAGGCGGATGAATTACAAGGTCAGGAGATCGAGACCATCCTGGCCAACATGGTGAAACCCCATCTCTACTAAAAATACAAAAACTAGCTGGTGTGGTGGCACGTGCCTGTTGTCCCAGCTTTTCGGGAGGCTGAGGCAGGAGAATCACTTGAACCCAGGAGGTGGAGGCTGCAGTGAGTGGAGATCGCACCACTGCACTCCAGCCTGGAGACAGAGCAAGACTCTGTCTCAAAATAAATAAATAAATAAATACAAAATAAAATAAAGTTGATCAAACTGCTTTTCTACCTGTTGTACCATCTAATCTGAAAACAACTCTGAGACAGACAAAGCAGTTGGTATCAGTGCCATTTTACTATCTTCCTGAGGCTCAGGGGGGCAAATGACTTTCTCTTTAGGTCAATCAAGTTGGTCCAGAATATGAATCTGGAGTACAAAACTCCTGGTCAGTGTCCATTTTCTCTCTTTTAGTAATGTTCTTTTCTCTTTTAATGAAGCAATACATCTTCATCATACAAATGTTAGAACTCGAACAGAAGATGAGAGACATCACCTCCCTAGACAGTGAATATTAACAAGAAACTTCAACTTTTCTTTGAAAGAAAATGAAAGTAAAAGAAACAACTCGAGTAAAAGAACAAGGAAAAATTTATTTTGCTACTCACAATACTATGTTGAAAAAGCAGAAGGCTAAGTGGATTAGTTCAGTGGAACAAATAATGTTCTTCTTAAATTGCCATTAAATATTCTGCACATAAAACTCTTAGAAGTAAAATTAACACCAAAACGTAGATTTTGGTGCACTATCAGATTTCCCCTCTATGCATGCTTAGAGAAAATATCATATTTTCACTTTTAATGATATGAAAGTATATGGTAAAATCATTACCTTAGGTGTGCTTCCTTTAATAAATTTTTTAATTGAAGACAACAAGCCGGTTTCATTCTTTGATGGTTTTTCTCCTCCTGAAGGCAGGCTATCATCAACCTCTGAATATTTCCTCTTTGCTCTGGCAGTGCGTTGTGTTTGGATTTGATTTGACTGCTGAGAAGCTTTCCGAGTTCTCAGCCTCATCTTTTATGGGTGCCACATGTAAAACTGTTAAGATAAAATAATAAATGTAATAAAAACATTAAAAGTTAATAAATTCAATCTTCTCTACCCAAATGTGACCAGCTTATATAATAAAAATACCTTGGCTAAAAAAACAAAAGTCCTAGACTCTAGGAGATTGCAGTAAGAAACTAACATTTTAAGTAAAAGGCATTATGCTTTATACTTTATTTATATTATCCCGAGTAACCTTCCCAACAACCTCTGAAATACTATAACATATCCTATGATCTAAAGTAAGGGTAACACCAAAAAGTGTGCATGCTCTTTACATAATACTATACTGCCTGCCAACGTTACTATTTGTTTAATCATTGATTCGACAAATATTTATTGCATACTTAGTCACATTCAAGGCACTGGGCCAGGTAAGCATTGAGTAAATAGTAAACAAGATAAGGAAGGGTTTTGCTTTTCTGGAACTCACCAGGTAGTGGAAAAGTAATGTCAGCCAATGAATGAATGAATTCCATGAGCACAATTCTAATAATTGACAATCACATAAGTGTAACAACAGAATTTGGATCATTTTGAGAGAGTCCTATCTTACCACATTTAATGATACTTTTAAAATGATTCACATCAGAAAGAAAACATAAGGCTATTTATTCAAACTCTCTCATTTTATAGGTAAGACAATTAATTGCTGGCAAAATTGTTCCAACACTTAGAATTAAAGACATAAATGAATTAGCATCTGTGAAACAGAATACAAAGAATACTAAACGAAGAATTAAGAGATATGAATATTAATCCTACTCCAATCATGGCTAATCTGTAGTCACTTAGTTATGTTTTATCAAATGTACAAAAAATATATTTACCTTACCATCCTGAGGCTCAAAATGAAAAAAGGATTAGGAAAGGCTATAACGTGCAAAGGACAATAAAGCTATTCACCACAGTGAACACATTCACAGAACACACTAACTCCAATTAAGCACTCTAAAATCTAAAGGTACAGAAATTCCTGGCAGAGATTAGAGTCTCAGAAATTGTTTTTATTAACTCAACAAAACAATCATAGAAAAAAAAAGAAACTTTTTTAAAATTAGAAACTACAGGCTGGGCACAGTGGCTCACACCTATAACCCCAGCACTTTGGGAGGCCAAGGCAGGTGGCTCACCCGAGGTCAGGAGTTCGAGACTAGCCTGGACAGCATGGAGAAACCCTGTCTCTATTAAAAATACAAAAATTAGGTGGGCGTGGTGGCGGGCGCCCGTAATCCCAGCTACTCCAAAGGCTGAGGGAGGAGAACTGCTTGAACACGGAAGGCAGAGGTTGCAGTGAGGAGAGATCGCGCCATAGCACTCCAGCCTAGGCGACAAGAGCAAAACTCCATCTTAAAATAAAAAAAAAAAAAGAAAGATTGTGGGTGTGTGTGTGTGTGGGTGTGTGTGTGAGAGATCTACCTCAAATGTTTGTGTCCCCACCCCGCCCCGCCAAAATTCATGTTGATACCTAATCCCTAATGTGATGGTGTTTTGGAGGTGAGGCCGTTGTGAGGTGATTAGGTCATGAGGGCAGAGCCCGAATGAACTAAATTAGTTCCCCTATAAAAGAGGCCCCAGAGAGATCCCTAGCCCCTTCCACTATGACATTACAGTAAGAAGACAGTGATCTATGAGGAAGCAGGCCTTTACCAGACATCAAATCTGCCTGCACCTTGATCTTCGACATCTCAGTGTCTGTAACTGAGAGAAATAAATTTGTTGTTTATAACCCACCCACCAAGTTTACGGTATTTTTGTTATAGCAGCCCAAACTGACCTAAGACACTCCCAAACTCAAAGGATTCACCAGAGGAGTCCCAAAATATCTTTCCCAATAACTATTTTTTTCTAAAACCAAATGGTGCTGGGTTTTAAACTGCAATACCCAAATGAAATAAGTAATGCTTTTTTCCCTCTGAATTCTTTTGTTATTCAAAACAGAACTCTCCAGAAAAGGAAAATTACTGTAGCAATTTTAAAACTGATACATGGGAAAATTTTTTAAAGTTGTTTTAATCAATTTCTGTAAATTTTGTATGGGAGTCTTTAAAAAAATGTCTAAGGGTGAACCTAACTTAAACCCACAATCATTAAATGGAAATCATAAAGATTATGATACAACATATTGAGGAAAGTAGATATTAAAAGACTAAAGACATAAAAAGTAACTCAGTCTTAAGAGGTTCAGTTCATTAAAATTTAAACACTTACTGTAATGTCAGAGTAGGAAAAAAAGGAAGAAAATGATAATCTCTCTGCCTACAAAATGCAAAAAAAATATAGCAGGTAAGTATATTTACCTAACTGTTGTACACATAAAATGCTAGATCATTCTGTATGGAGACAGTGAAGAGGGTTCTGGGAAAGCTTAGGATAAAGATCCTTTGAACTCAAAAATAACAAACTGGTATTCACTAGAAAGAAAGATGAGTATTTGAAAAATAAAGCTGAAGTATGGAGTTTTTGCCCATTCCATAAGTAGGCTGTAAAAGATGTACTTAATAAGTCTGAAAGGGCTAAAACAGTCAAGCCCTTATCAATTTGTGAAACTGACCACTCAAAAAACAGATAAAGAAAACACATAAATAATTTCAATTGTACACAGAATGCTAAGAAAGATCTATATGCTGAGCCATAAAACAAGATTCCATGAATTTCAAGAATGCATACAAAGTATGCATTTAACCACAATTATAAATCAAATTATAAATCAATTTAAAAAATCTTTAAAAGTACTAAGTACTTGGAAATTTGAAAATACATAAATAATGAATCAAAAATAAATCACAACGGATACACAAAATATTCTGAACTGAAAATATAAACAAGATATAACATAATAACACATTACAATTTCTGATGTAATAAGCAGCACTTAGAAATTATAAACATAGGCCGGGCGCGGTGGCTCAAGCCTGTAATCCCAGCACTTTGGGAGGCCGAGACGGGCGGATCACGAGGTCAGGAGATCGAACCCTCCTGGTTAACACGGGGAAACCCCGTCTTACTAAAAAAAAAAAAAAAAAAAACCACAAAAAACTAGCCGGGCGACGTGGCGGGTGCCTGTAGTCCCAGCTACTCGGGAGGCTGAGGCAGGAGAATGGCGGGAACCCGGGAGGCGGAGCTTGCAGCGAGCTGAGATCCAGCCACTGCACTCCAGCCCGGGCGACAGAGCAAGACTCCGTCTCAAAAAAAACAAAAAGAAAAAAAGAAAAAAAAAGAAATTATAAACATAGGCTGGGCGGTGGCTCATGCCTGTAATCCAAGCACTTTGGGAGGCCGAGGCGGGTGGATCACGAGGTCAGGAGATCGAGACTATTTTGGCCAACATGGTGAAACCCCATCTCTACTAAAAATACAAAAAAATTAGCTGGGCGTGGTGGTGTGTGCCTGTAGTCCAAGCTACTTGGGAGGGTGAGGCAGGAGAATCGCTTGAACCTGGGAGGTGGAGGTTGCAGAGATGGAGCCACTGCCCTCCAGCCTGGGCGACAGAGCGAGACTCCATCTCAGAAAGAAAAAAAAAGAAATTATAAATATGTATACACATAATAGAACTCCAAAATATGAGGAAAAACTGTCACAAATGAAATGAAAAAAAGTTGAAGAACTTCAATAACTCACTTTCAGTAGCAGAGAGAATTAGACAAAAGATCAACATGAAAAAAGAAGACCTGAAAAACTCTCTAGATCTAACATTATATACAACACTCTAACAGCAGAATACTCTCCTCAACTTACACATGGAACATTCTTCAGAATAGTAAATATGTTAGGCCATAAAGCAAACCTTAAGACATTTAAAAGGAATGAAATCATATGAGTACAGGCATACTTTGTTTAAATACACTTCACAGACACCGCATTTTTTATGAACTGAAGGTTTGTAGCCACCCTGCATACAAGTCTTGGCATGGGCTCACTTCATGTCTCAGCGTCACATTTTGGTAATTTTTGCAACAATTCAAACTCTTTCATTATTTTATCTGTTACAGTGATCTATGATGAGTGATCTTTGGTGTTACTTTTGTAATTGTTTTGGGGTGACACAAACTGCACCCATATAAGATGGTGAACTTAATAAATAAATGTTGAGTACATGTATAGTGACTGCTTCACTGACCATTCATTCCCCAACTCTCTCCCTCTCCTTAGACCTCCCTATTCTGAGACACGACAATTTTAAAATTAGGCCAATTATGCCCTACAATGTCTCTAAGTATTCAAGTGAAAGGAAGAGTCAAACATCTATCACTTTAAATCAAAAGCAAGAAATAATTCAGCTTAGTGAGGAAGGCATGAGTTGAGACAGGCCAAAAGCTAAGCCTCTTGTGCCAGTTGGCCAAGTTATAATGCAAACGAAAAGTTATTGAAGGAAATTAAAAGTGCCACCAGGCGCAGTGGCTCACATTTGTAATCCCAGCACTTTGGGAGGCCAAGGTGGGCGGATCACCTGAGGTCAGGAGTTTGAGACCAGCCTGGTCAACAAGGTGAAACCCCATCTCTACTAGATGTGGAGAAAGTTTTAGTAGTCTGGCTATAAGATCAAACCAGACACAGCATTCACTTAAACCAAAGCTAATCCAGAGGTGAAGAAGTTGCTCAAGAAAAATTTGAAGTTAGCATTGTTCGGTTCATGAGGTTTAAGGAAAGAAGCTGTCTCCATAATACAGATGTGCAAAGTGAGGTGAAGCAGCAGGTGCTGATATAAAACTGGAGGCAAGTTATCCAGAAGATCTAACTATGTCCACTGATGAAGGTGGCTATACTAAAACAACAGATTTTCTAAGTAGACGAAACAGCTTTCTGTTGGAAATAGATGCCATCTAGAACTTTCACAGCTATGAGAAGTCAGTGCCTGGCTTCAAAAGCAGGCTGGGCACAGTAGCTCATGCCTGTAATCCCAGGATTTTGGGAGGCCAAGGCAGATGGATGGCTTGAGCCCAGGAGTTCAAGACCAGCCTGGGCAACATGGTGAAACCCCATCTCTATAAAAAATACAAAAATTAGCTGGCCATGGTGGCACATGCCTGTAGTCCCAGCTACCTGGGAGGCTGAGGTGGAAGGATCACTGGAGCCCGGGAGGTTGAGGCTACAGTAAGCCAATTATCGTGCCACGGCACTCCAGCCTGGGCAACGGTGAGAGTCTGTCTCAAAAAAAAAAAAAAAAAATCCACATGATCATCTCAATTAATGCAGAAAAGCATTTGATCAAATCCAGTACCCTTTCATATTAAAATAATCAACAAATGAAAACAAACAGGAACCTTCTCAACATAATAAAAGGTATTTATGAAAACCCACAGGACCTATCATACACAGTAAAAGGCTGAATGCTGTCCCTCTAATATCAGGAACAAGACAAAGATGGCCCCTTTCACCACTGCTTTTTAACATTTTACTGGAAGTTCTAAGCAGGCAGTTAGGCAAGAAAATAAAAGAAATCCATATTAAAAAGAAAAAAAGGTGAAACTTATCTCTTTGCAACTGACATGGTCTTGTTTAAAGAATAATCATAAAGAAAAAAACTGGACAAACTGGACTTCATAAAAATTAAAAACCTGGCTGGGCGCGGTGGCTCAAGCCTGTAATCCCAGCACTTTGGGAGGCCGAGACGAACGGATCACAACGTCAGGAGATCGAGACCATCCTGGCTAAGACGGTGAAACCCCGTCTCTACTAAAAAATACAAAAAACTAGCCGGGCGAGGTGGCAGGCGCCTGTAGTCCCAGCTACTAGGGAGGCTGAGGCAGGAGAATGGCGTGAACCCGGGAGGCGAAGCTTGCAGTGAGCTGAGATCCGGCCACTGCACTCCAGCCTGGGCGACAGAGCGAGACTCCGTATCAAAAAAAAAAAAAAAAAAATTAAAAACCTGTTGTTTACCAAAAGACATCATTAGGAAAATAAGAAGGCGAGCAGCAAACCGGTAGAATATTCACAAAATGCATATATCACAAAGACCTTGTATGTAAAATATATAAAGTCCCACAACACAATAAGAACAAGCCAACAGAAAAAACGGGCAAAGATATAAGAAATTATTTCATAAAAATTGGATGACCGGTGATAGCATAGAAAATGATACTCAATATTATTCATAAGAATTTTAAGTTAAAACCCCAAAGGTATGCCAATTCGTACCTCCTAAAATCGCAAAAATTAAAAAGAATGACAAATTTAAACAGTAACAATGATGGAGAATAAAGAGAAGTCTTATATGCTGCTGTTACAGATGTATGTTTTTTGATACAATAGGGTAATTTCTAATAATTATACACCAAACTCTGACTCAGTGATTTCACTTCTAAATTTTTATCCAAGAGAAATGTAAACACGTTCACAATGTGTTTTTACAAAAACGTTCCTGACAGCGTTATTCACACAATAAGGCTGTTTCCAGTTCCAAACTGGAAACAACAAAAATGCCCCAAAAGAGAAAGATGAATACTGTGGTGTTTTCATGTAAGTGAATATTAATCAGTATCAGAAATGAACAAGTACTCCTATCATAAACAAACATGAAATAATCCCACAGACATGGTAAACAATGGCAGACACAAAATAATACATATTTAATGACAGCATTAAAAAAACTTTATCAGGGACAAAAATAATCTATACAGAAAACAAGCAAAACAGATTTTGCCCTGGAGAAAGGAAACATCTTCTAATGTTATAGGAGTATCTTTTTGTCAGAATTTTACAGAATATAATTTTTAATGGTCATGTAATATTTCAATATAAATGTTTCAATATTTCAATATAAATGTCTCATAATTTATTTGATCACTGACTAGCTGGAAAATAAACTGTTTCATAATTACTAACATCAACTCAAATGAAATAAACACATAAATTTCAGTCTACATTTCTGATTCTTTCCTTAAGACAGTTTCTTAGAAGTGAATTTACTAGTTTAAAAGTTTTACAGCTGAGGTCTGTGTTTGAGGTGTTTGGGCTCATCATGGGTCTAATCATTAGCTGACCACTAGGCTATGCAAATATATAGGGAGGTATGCTTTAGTAAGCCAGGCTTAAAATAAAAGCAAAATATTTAAAACAAAAAATAATATTAGTAGAGACATCAGTGGTTGCATACTGCAGGGAGATTAAATTCCATAATTTTTTTCTGCCTATGGAAGTTACTACTAAACAACCTTTGAGGGGAGAAAAACCATGAATCCAGAGTGGCTACAATATTATCTAAAACGGCCAGTTTTCAACAAAAAATTATAAGACATGATAGAAATAGTAAAGTATGACCCAAACTCAGGGAAAAACTGCAGTGAAAACATATTAGTCATGTGCCAGGCATACAACAATCCAGTGAGAGATATATGTAATTATTTACATAAAACAAAATTCACTCTTGATCCCTTAAGAGTTGGAAAATTCTTATTTTGGTGTACATATTGACCCTTTTCTCTGATTATAAAATATACATCATTTAAAAACTTTAGGCTGGGCATGATGACTCACACCTGTAATCCCAGGGCTTTGGGAGGCTGAGGCAGGAGGATTGCTTGAGCTCAGGAATTGTAGACCAGCTTGGGCAACACAGGGAGACACCCCAGTCTCTACAAAAAATAAAAACAAAAAAATTATATGGGCATGGTGGTGCACACCTGTAGTCCCAGCGACTTGGAAGGCTGAGGTGAGAAGATCATTTGAGCCTCAGAAGCTAAGGCTGTAGTGAGCCATGGCACACCATTGCACTCCAGCCCGGGCAACAGAATGAGACCCTGTCTCCAAAACAAGAAACAAAAAGACAGTAAAACACGAAATAAAATATCCCATAATTCCTTAACCCAGAGATGACTGATAATGTGGGTATACTGGTCTGTTTTAATATGTATAAATATTTTAATCAATATTTATAATTATACTACATGTATTATCTGTTTTTTCCCCCTTTTACCAATATTTTACCAATGTTGTTTTAAAACTTTGAGAATATGGCCGGGCGCAGTGGCTCAAGCCTGTAATCCCAGCACTTTGGGAGGCCGAGACGGACGGATCACGAGGTCAGGAGATCGAGACCATCCTGGCTAACACGGTGAAACCCCGTCTCTACTAAAATACAAAACTAGCCGGGCGAGGTGGCAAGCGCCTGTAGTCCCAGCTACTCGGGAGGCTGAGGCAGGAGAATGGCGTAAACCCGGGAGGCGGAGCTTGCAGTGAGCTGAGATCCGGCCACTGCACTCCAGCCCGGGCGACAGAGCGAGACTCCACCTCAAAAAAAAGAAAAAAAAAAAAATTTGAGAATATTGGCCAGAGGCAGTGGCTCACGCCTGTAATCCCAGTACTTTGGGAGGCGAAGGCAGGCAGATCATCTCAGGTCAGGAGTTCGAGACCAGCCTCGCCAACATGGTGAAACGTCCTGTCTCTACTAAAAATACAAAAATTAGCCGGGTGTGGTGGCAGGCACCTGTAATCCCAGCTACTTGGGAGGCTGAGGTAGGAGAATCACTTGAACCTCGGAGGCAGAGGTTGCAGTGAGCCAAGGTTGCACCACTATACTCCAATCTGGGTGACAGAGTGAGACTCAGTCTCAAAAAGAAAAAAAAACCAACAACAACAAAAAAACAAAACACAGAGTAAGAATATAATTTTTAATGGTCATGTAATATTTCAATATACAGATAACGTTTCATTATTTGACACTGACTTGTTGGAAAATAAACTGTTTCAAAATTACTAACATCACCTCAAATGAAATAACCACACAAATTTCAGTCTACATTTCTGATTCTTTCCTTAAGACAGTTTCTTAGAAGTGAATTTACAAGTTCAAAGATTGTTAAAATTTGGTGGTATCTCTAGAAATACTAACAAACTGCTTTCCGAAAAGTGGTTTGAACTAGCAGTGTACAAAGAGTGTCTATAGGACTAAATCTTCCAAATCAAAATTTTTAATATTTAAAATGTTTGCTAATTTTAAGTGGAAAAAAAAAGTAAAACTATGTAATTTAAATTATATTTATAGGTTACCTCCAATTCCCTCTTTTTTCTAAAAATCTGAAACACGAAAATTGAAAATGTTCTTTTTTTTTGAGACGGACTCTCGCTCTGTCACCCAGGCTGGAGTGCAGTAGCCGGATCTCAGCTCACTGCAAGCTCCGCCTCCCGGGTTTACGCCATTCTCCTGCCTCAGTCTCCCGAGTAGCTGGGACTACAGGCGCCCGCCATCTCGCCTGGCTAGTTTTTTTATTTTTCACTAGAGACGGGGTTTCACCGTGTTAGTCAGGATAGTCTCGATCTCCTGACCTCGTGATCCGTCCGTCTCGGCCTCCCAAAGTGCTGGGATTACAGGCTTGAGCCACCGTGCCCGGCCGAAAAATGTTCTTAATTCAACCACTCGAACTACAGCAAAAACACCTCAGGTAGCATTCCCGAGGAAAAGTAACGTAGAATCTAACGGAATACTTAAGGAGACATAAGGATCATTATTTTTATAATGCAGATGTAAAAAAATAATAATATATATATTTTTTTTTTGAGACAGTCTCGCTCTGTCACCCAGGCAAGAATGCAGCAACAATAATCTCAGTTCACTGCAACCTCCACCTCCTGGGTTTAAGCAATTCTCCGGCCTCATCCTCCCAAGTAGCTGGGATTACAGGCATATACCACCACGCCTGGCAAATTTTTGTATTTTTAGTAGAGACAGGCTTTTGCCGTGTTGGCCAAACCTCAAAGTGATTCATCCTTCTCAGCCTCCCAAAGTGCTGGGATTACAGGCTAGTGCCACCATGCCTGGCTACTTTTTGTACTTTTAGTAGAAACGGTGTTTCGCCTTAAATGAGTTCTAACCAAAAAACTTTCTTATACTGAACTGAGGCCAGGCATGGTGGCTCACACCTCTAATCACAACACTTTGGGAAGCCAAGGTGGGAGGACTGCCTGAGCTCAGGAGTTTGAGACCAGCCTGGCCAACATGGTGAAACCCTGTCTCTACTAACAATACAAAAAAATTAGCCAGACATGGTGGTACCTATCTCTAATCCCAGCTACCTGGGAGGCTGAGGCACGAGAATCACTTGAACCCTGGAGGCAGGGGGGCAAAGGTTGCAATGAGCCGAGATCATGCCACCGCACTACAGCCTGGGCAATGGGCACTGAAGGAAAGTCAGGGGATGTGCTGTTATTGAATTCAAGATGGAAGAAAACATAAAAACAGCTATTCAAGTCCTAGACAAGCGTAGTCTGAGTGGAAGACCACTGAAAGTGAAAGAAGATCCTGATGGTGAACATGCCAGGAGAGCAATGCAAAACGTGATGGCTACCACTGGTGGAACATGTATGAGACCAAGTGGCCCAGAAATGATTAATATCTCACCTAGTATCTTAAATAATTTTAACATCCCAAATGAGATTATCCATGTATATGTATTACAGGCAGAAAGAGTTGGAAGCACAATATTTGTAGCAAATCAGGATTATAAAGCTGGCTGGGAGAAACTGAAGGAAATATTTTAGTATGGCTGATGTGGTGTTCTGAGCACATTCTTGAGGATAAAGATGAAAAAAATCATGGAATGGGCACTGCTACTTTTGAACAGTCCACTGAAGCTGTGCAAGCTATATCTACATTCAATGCCCAACTGCTATGTGATAGACCAACACAGGTAAGATGGATGAGACCGCCTTACCAAAGGATTTTTTTTTTCCCTCCTGAGCATCTGCAGCTTCTCTATGGCCTTGGTGGTACTGGAACAGCGTTAGGACCAGGAGGGCACACTATCAATGCCAATCACCTGAATAAAGGCATTGGAATGGGAAACATATGGCCTGCAGAAATCAGAATGGAGGGCATGGATTTGGAAAAAATGGTAGAAATGGAGGAGGGAACCCGTTGGTGGTGGTATGGAAAATGTGGGTCAATTTGGATCTGGGATGAACATGAGTAGAATAAACGAAATCTTAGTAATACACTGAGGAGAGGGAAGATCACTACAAAGCAGAGGGGAAGTGGAGGTGGAGGCAGCGTCCCCAAAATCGAGAGGATGAGCCCCAAGCACTGACCACATTGGTGGTGCCGGCATGGAATGCATGAGTCCAGGCCTGGGCCACGATGTGGATCCTGCGGGTTCCAAGATGCAGCGCATGGGTCTGGTCAGGGACCCCATGGGCTTCGTGGAGCACAAAGGCTCCCGCATGGAGTGCATGGGCCTGCTGGGCCTTGACTAAATGGCCTCTAGCATCCGGCACATGGGTGAGATCACGGAGCGCAGTGGCTCTGGCCTGAAACACGTGGGTGCCAGCATGGGCTTCAGCCTCAAGCGCACAGCTGCTCGCTGACCATGTGGACCAAACCATTGAGCACATGGGCTCTGGTGTGGAGTGCATGGTTCCTGCAGGCATGGAGGCTGGCCTGGAGCATATGGGCCCCATGATGGATCACTTGGCCACTGGACTGGAGCACACAGGTGCCAACAACCTGGAATATCTGGATGGACCTGGGATGGACGGGTGCCAACAGCCTGGAGAGGATGGGCATTAACAGCCTTGAGTGCATAGGTCCCACCATGGGCCAGACACTGGGTGCTGAGACTGGGTGTATGGGCCTAGCCATGGGTGGTGGTGGCCATGTCAGCTTTGACTGCGCCCACTTAAAACTCTGGAGGAAACCTGGCAGGGTCCTTTGGTGAGGCTGGAGGCTATGCTCCTGGGGGTGGCCAGGAAAGCCTACCAGGTATTTGTGAGAAATCTCCCATTGGATTTTACATGATCAAACCGACAAATATGGCCACGTGCAATAAGTCAACATCAAGATGAAGAATGGGAAGTCCAAGGGGTGTGGTTTGGTTAAGTTTGAGTCGCCAGAGGTGGCTGAGAGCCTGTCGGATGATGAATGGCATGAAGCTGAGTGGCCAAGAGACTGATGGCAAATCTATAGAAATATGCCTTTTTAAAAACATCAATATTTTGTATTTTTTTCTTGTTAACTATTTTAACTTACTGGCTGGATATATAAAGATGTTTTGGCCGGGTGCGGGGGCTCAAGCCTGTAATCCCAGCACTTTGGGAGGCCGAGACGGGCGGATCACAAGGTCAGGAGATCGAGACCATCCTGGCTAACACAGTGAAACCCCGTCTCTACTAAAAAAAATACAAAAAACTAGCCGGGCGAGGTGGCGGGCGCCTGTAGTCCCAGCTACTCGGGAGGCTGAGATAGGAGAATGGCGTAAACCTGGGAGGCCGAGCTTGCCGTGAGCTGAGATCCGGCCACTGTGCTCCAGCCTGGGCGACAGAGCGAGACTCCGTCTCAAAAAAAAAAAAAAAAAAAAA